>NC_091568.1:40050081-40067581 GCF_042767895.1 Penaeus vannamei | reverse complement strand
CTCTCTCTCTCTCTCTCTCTCTCTCTCTCTCTCCCTCTCTCTCCCACCACCCGAACCTTGTGAAACAAAGTCCATACAACTCCAGGTATCGTCTCTGAGCGGCTCAAATTCGTCCGGCTCACGCTTGACGTCACGTGGCGTATAACCCTGGGGGTTCGACGCTACTCGAGTAATCATTCTTGGGTGTGATGTAGAGCCGGAAGGATCTCTCTCGCTCTCCCGTTTTCTCTCGCTTGACTGACTGGCGCGCGCAAAGCCGCAATGCCCTGTAATTGTTCAGTGATTATTGTTATTATTATTATCATTATTATTTGTAAATATATATACATATATATATCATATTTATGTATATACTGACATACATTATATATATATATATATATATATATATATATATATATATATATAAATAAGCCCTACTTATTTATTTTATGCAGTGCGTGTTGTGATACGTTGGCTGTATGATTTGTTTTATAATAAGTTAATAAAAAAAAAACTTGGAGTTTAACTATGCCAAGTCGTCTTTGTATATTTTACTTATACCATATCTAAGCTGCAGCATGAGAATTACAAAACTGAATCCACGTAAAATATACGATATGACCTATATCTAAAATTACTAAAGTATTTGCTCATTTGCTACCGTTTTCTATTATCTCCTTCCCATCCTCCCATCCTCTCCCCTCCCCCCCCCCCCCCGCTCTCCGTCCACGCCACGTGACGTCATAGGCCTTATCGCCCAAAGCTGCGCAGAACCCCGAAGTGACGAGACCTGTACTTAAACAGACCTTGTTGTGAAGCACCGTTAGAGCCCCGACGTCGCTACGATCTTGTTGGCGTCCTGGATAAGCCTGAGAGCCCGTTTTTCTCTTTCATCTAGCCTGTTGAGGCTGGTGGACTCAGAAGACCAGGCCAACGAGGCATTTTCTAGATGTGGTCTGCTCTGGGACTTGTACGGCGCGAGAATTCCTTGAAGATTCAGGAGAGCAGCTGTCACCTATTTTGTAGATCCTGCTGAGGTGTCTGTTAAATCTGAGATCATTGTCTATGTCCACATCAAGGATTGAAATGAAATCCTCGGTGTTGTTCATTAAGAGCTTATCCTTCATGACATCTGATGCAGCTGGAGAGCAGGAAACAACCATTGCCTGGGTTTTGTTGGCGGCAAATCTTACTTTGTCATTGTGATCCCCTGAGAGTTATTCTGGGGCGTGGGGGGAGGGGACGTATGGCATCCTGAGAGGGGGCGGCCGGTGTTAATTCGCCCCGTGTACTGTTCCTGCGGATTCCCCGAGAGCTGTATCATGCGCCAGTTGGAGAAGGGGTGGGGGAGAAAAGATTAAAAAAAGACATAAGATTATGACATGGGTTATTAGAAATGTGAAGAGAAAAATAGTAGTGCGGAGATTGTGGGGTCCCTGGGGGAGAGGAGAGGTGGCAGTGGTGGAGGTCTGCACAGAGATTTTTCTTGTCAAGATAGCGCTTGACAGGCAGTCGTTTGCCAGGGCTGGATGTAAACAAAGCGGTGTAGGCGGCAATGTCGAAATAACGGTTTGGAAAGAGTAGAAAATATATCTTGTCTTTTCTGTTCATTGCAATTTCTATCTACTTTGACTCCAGTGTTCCACCGTGTTGTCATAGGCCTTAACTATTCTCCGTTAAGCTTTTAGATGTACTTACCCCACAAGATGCAATGGTGAATATAGTTCTATCTATTGACCTATCTACCTACATTACATATCCTAATCATAGAAATACATTAATTTGACGTTATATAGATATCAGTTTGCGGAACGAAAGGGTGCCGCTGGGTGACCCTCTTCTCCGCATAAGCCACTACCACTTCCTCCTCCTGCCGCCCAGGTGTGATGACCGCAGACCGGTGCAAGATGGAAGGCCGCCTGAGCACGGGACCCGCACCGACCGCCGAGGAGCAGGGTCTGCCCCCAAGCCCGGCATCAACCACTGAAGAGGAGACCGGGGCGAGCACTCCAGACCGTGGCCTCAAGGACGCGCCGACCGCACCTACGAAGTGTCGGCGCTCTGACTCCGAATCCGATGTCACCAATAATAACGTAAAAAGTAAGGTTTTCGTTGTCGTATCTGCTGGCCGTCTTTGGGTGTATTTGTTCGTTTTTACAACCAAAGTCTTCAACAAATAACGTGCTTCGTCGCGAACGGGGAAACCGATATCCGCGAGCTATTTGCCTGCGTTATTGAAAGGTCAAAGGTTAACTTTTTTTTTTTTGCCTTTTCGGTACGAGTTATTTTTAAACCCGATTGACTTTTACGCGTGTACCCAAGAGAAATGTCTTGCCTTGTCATTTAACAGAGAATCTTAACTAGGGAATTGCATTTTAACAATTAAAATTAACAAAAGTAATAGGGAATTGCATTTTAACAATTAATCTTGAAGTAAATCATACCTTTCGGGCATTGCTTCCGGTTATCTCCGCTATCCTGCTTCATTAAAACCCGCAAGTCCGGAAGTGCTAGCCGCGAGGATATCGGCCTAACCATAGGATTTTTTTTTTTTTTTTTTTTTGTGTGTGTGTGTGTGTGTGTGTGTGTGTGTCTGTGTGTGTGTGTGTCTGTGTGTGTGTGGGTGTGGGTGTATTTAGGGGTAGGTTTAAAAGACCATCTATTTCATAAGCAACTCTCATTTTCCCTGAAGTGGTTCCGTCTAAGCTGTAATCCTTTGATTAATAGTATAAGTATATGGGTTTGCTTTTTATATCTCTTCTGAAACCAAGCATTATTCGGAATACGTACGAGTCAATGTTCTTTTCTAACATATGAGAGATGTAGCTTATTGTAATGGCCAAAGAAAACCATTCCAAACATGGGGATACTTCTGTCCATTTCACAGATTATGCAATTCAAAATAATCCTCATTAGAGCAGTATAACCAAGTATAAAAAACAAAAAACACACAAAAAAACATCAGATTGGGATTTTTTTTTTTTTTTTTTTGTCTACCCATCGATTTCCATTTTCTGTGAGAAACGATAGAAATTTCGAGGAAGAAATGTAAACACCCCCCCCCCCCTCTCTCTCTCTCTGCCACAGACCAAGACGACGAAACCGACGGCGACAAAGTGTACAACGAGACCACGGAGCCTCTGAAGAAGAGCAACTCGTGCTGCAACAGGCTGATGAGGTCCGTCTGGAAGATCGGAAAGAGGAAAAACAAAGGAAGGCCGAAGGAGAAGGGGCAAGAGGAGAAAAAGGAGGATGGGAAATTCTTCACCTCGACGTACTGCCGCAGACAGTGGTACATCCTCCTCGTGCTCTGCCTGGGTACTCTGACTTCCTCCTTCGCCGTGTGTTTGTTCCCGCCTTTCTTTCCGAAGATTGTAAGTACGGGGAGGTCGCTAAAGCGGTCTGCAGGGAAGGGGAGGTCAGTGAAACGGTCTGCAGGGAAGGGGAGGACACTCAGACGGTCTGCAGGGAAGGGGAGGACACTGGGACGGTCTGCAGGGAAGGGGAGGTCAGTAAAACGATATACATATAAACCGATAAGTGATGTCACTCAAGCGGTCTGCAGGGAAGGAGAGGTCAGTAATACGATATACAGGGAAGGGAAGGGGAAGGGAGGTCAGTAAAAAGATGTACAGAGAAAGAGATGTCATTAAAACGGTCGGCAGGGAAGGGGAGGTCACTCAAACGATGTGCAGAGAAGGGAAGGGGAAGGGAGGTCAGTCAAACGGCCCTCCTCTTCCTCCTACTTCCTTCCTTTCTTCTCCTCCTCGACTTTTTTTTTTAATCTTTCCGGGTAATTACCGTTATCACATGGAATTAATTTTCTTCGCAGTAGTTTTATCATTAAAAGATTTCGTTTGCAAATCACCCAGCCGCTCATGGTCTTGCACGCCGACGCTGCTGAGATTCCTGCAATACGAACAACTCTTTAAGTATTTTAAAAATTTTTGATCGATTTTGTTTGGGAATTCCATGTCGATGGTGACAGATTCCCTTCGAGTGGCGTTGCTACAAACGGGACTGTGCATTTTTAGATAGTAGTAAAAATAATGATCATAAAAATAGACAAGCAAATAGAAATAAACAAGCAAATAAAAATAAACAAGCAAGTAAAAATAAACAAGCAAGTAAAAATAAACAAGCAAATAAAAATAAACAAGCAAGTAAAAATAAACAAGCAAATAAAAATAAACAAATAAAAATTAAACCTTTTTTGTGACCCTCTTTTTAACCATTACTATATTACTGGAAGCTCTCCTTCACACAATCATGTTTTCGAGATGTTGAATATCACCCGCCCTTCCTTTCATCCTTTCAGGCCCAGGAAAAGGGCGCTTCAGCCACCATCTACGGCCTCATCATCGGGACCAACTGCCTGACAGCGTTCCTTATCACGCCCGTGGTTGGGAAAAATGTAAGGCAGTTTCTTTTGATTTTCCTTGCTAATACAGTGACACGAAAGGAGAAGTTGGTGTATATTTTTTCGCAAGGTTTAGTGTTGTGCAAAAAAAAAAAAAAAAAAAAAAAGTTTCAAGCATAGTTTTAAGAATAGTTTAAAGATTGTAGGGGGTCAAATCTCTTGACTCTTTGGCTCCAGAGATTTTTTTTTTTATGTTTGGCAAGCTTTAAATACATTTTCTTATTTGTCATATACTCCGGTGATATCTGAGAGGAAAAATGATTGGAAAGTAGAACACTCATTCTTTTATTGTTGACGAAATTAGTGAATTTCTAGGTTTCACACACAATGTAAATTATGATGTTTACCCTTTACACCCTATTCCATATTTTGCTAATTTTGAAAATACGAGCAATTTAGTGTTGGTTCACTAGCAATAGTACAGGATTTAATTTTATTTGGAGAAACTACTTAAAAAAAACGCATTTTCCCCATGAAAGCTAAGGTTATGATGGGCAAAATCTTGTAATTATAGGATGTTCACTTATAGGTTCTCTAGATACAGTTTTTGCTAAATTTCTGGTACGAAACCAATCTTATGGTATATTGGGAAAGTGGAAAATGAAATGCCTAGTAATTCAGTCATCATGTCTGTACGTCAGCAGCAGTTATATAGGCCTACATTTTCATGTAGTTTTATTAGTTTTTTTTCATTACCTGTTGAACATACTTATAGAAGTCAAATAATATTCTCGTAGGCATAGGACATCCGTTGTTTATTTGAACATATTTGGAAATTCATTGGCAGGTTTAGATTGAGTTGGCGACGGATTTTACTGTATGTGTTCACGTGTGCGTACGTGCGTGCGAGAACGACAGTGGCAAATATAATACATAGCACCAGTGCCTGCATACTCGCGAGACCACTAATACCTGTCTTTTTCTCACCTGTATGAAATACAATAGATTAACTTCTTTCTCAGTCTGTATTGCACTAACCAGATGTTCACTTGATCTTCCTTCAGCTTAAGACCATTGGTGTTCACTTTGCCTTCACAGCCGGCTTGTTCTGTAGTGGAGGTTGTTGCATGTTGACAGGGTAAGCCGCATGTATTTAGAAGTTTGTCCATGATAGAACACCTTTAGATACGATTATGCATATTTAAGAATAAGTGAACAATTTCTAATCCAGGGTGATAATTGCTGTTTTACTTCTGGTCCAGACTTCTGGAGTTCTTTCCAGGAGGCCCTGCCTTTGTGATCATAGCTGTGTTCATCAGGATGGTGCATGCTACGGCAAACTCCGGTATTTTAACCAGCTCCTTTGCCTTCATTGCTGCGGAGTTTCCCGATTCGGTTGCCAAAATGTTTGTAAGTCTGCCTTTCTCATTTCTTGGTTAGGGAAGACAAAGGATTGTATATTTCACTGTATAGCATGAGAATGTATAAACCGTGGCCTCGAGTGTATGTTGCATGGAAGAGCCTTCCCTCGCACGTTCATGATTTTCAAATTCCTCCAAGGCTCTGACCAGGACCACCATGAACTTGGCCCAGATGTTTGGGCCGGTGGTGGGCGGGGCACTGTACGAGGTGGGCGGGTTCAAGATGCCCTTCCTCGTGATGGGCAGCCTGCAGATGGCCATGACGATATTTGCCTCCTACCTGTTACCCCATTCCGCAAGTGAGTACCGTACTATTTGGAATCAGTGTTAGTATGTTAGTCTGTTAGTATGAAAGATTACCGATTTCCTTTTCTTAAGATAGGTTAGTTTGTCATCGACGCCTCATTGCTGGCTACTATGCAGATTTAGCAGTATTTTATAGCGTCTTATGATGAGTTTATTCAAGTATTTACATTACTTACGTTGTGGAGATGCGTTACTGCTAACAGATTATCCTTTCGTACTACATGAACCCACGTAAGTATTTATAAATGTATAATGCTACTGAATTAATAATATATTACAATGTTTTCTACTTCCCCTTTCAATTTCGAAAGAGGAGCAACCGACGACGGAAAATGAGACGGAGAAGAAGAAAGAAGTTCAGATCTGGCGAGTCTTCACCATCCCGGGCGTGTGGGTCTCCTTCCTCACGTTCATCTTCTCCACCATGAGCAACGGCTTTCTCTCGGTCACCCTGGAGCCTCTTGTGCTTCGGAATGTGAGTGAAAGTGAGGCTGAGGAAGGAGAGAGCGTGAGCGTATTGAAGCAGATGCGTGGTGTTAAATAAGTTGTTTTGATTCTTGGAATTCCAGTTGCTGTAGAGCGTTGTTCGTGTTCGTGTGAAGATTCGTTACGTAAATTACTTTGCATACTTAGTCCCCACTTCATCTAGCCCAGCTTAAAATTCAATGTTTAAATATGAATGTAATCTAATTGTCAGCTGAAAATTAATGTTCCTGTAATACCTGTTCCCAAGATTATTTTTTTTGTTTGTGTTTTGAGTAGTTGCCGGCATGAATTATGTAATTTTCTACATATTCAGAAATTCTTCCCAGCAATTATATCGTGAACTATCACCCACTAGACAGCCCCATTATAGGTCTTCAGTAGAATGCAGTAAATGGTAAACAGCCCATTATAGGTCTACAGTAGAAATCAATAATTAGTAAACAGCCCATTATAGGTCTTCAGTAGAAATCAATAATTAGTAAACAGCCCATTATAGGTCTTCAGTAGAAATCAATAATTAGTAAACAGCCTATTATAGGTCTTCAGTAGAATGCAGTAATTAGTAAACAGCCCAATTTATATCTTCAGTAGAATGCAGTAACTGATAAACAGCCCATTATAGGTCTTCAGTAGAATGCAGTAAATGGCAAACAGCCCATTATAGGTCTTCAGTAGAATGCAGTAATTGGTAAACAGCCCAATTTATATCTTCAGTAGAATGCAGTAACTGATAAACAGCCCATTATAGGTCTTCAGTAGAATGCAGTAACTGATAAACAGCCCATTATAGGTCTTCAGTAGAATGCAGTAAATGGCAAACAGCCCATTATAGGTCTTCAGTAGAATGCAGTCACTGATAAACCTTCGACGTCCCCAGTTCGACCTGAGTCCCTTTTACGTTGGTCTGCTGTTCGGCCTGAAGGACGGGGCCAACAGCCTGGCGTCTCCCATCTGGGGCTGGGCGTGCGACCGCTACCACAAGGTCAAGCTGTTCATCCTGTTTGCTTCCTGCTTCGCCTTCACCTCCTTCTTCCTGCTGGGACCTTTCCCGGGAGTTCCCATTCAAAGGTGTGTCAGAGCTTGGTTCATCTTGGGGTTCGTATGAGTGTCTTCAACTGCCTTTAATATCCTTGAGTGTTTTCCGTCTTTTTGGTGTGTCACTGCATCCTGATCTACTTTCACGGAATACAAAGAAAATCGTTGTTGTTTATTATGGATTTTAAACTGACACTTGTCTCGTTATTTTTCTGTGGAAGAACTGCTAAATAATGTATTATACACAGCTTCTTTCACAATATCAATCAGTTTCATCCTTCCATTTCCTAAAACAACAAGCAAACATTAATAAGTATAGATTATTACACAACTGGACATTGACCTTTAACCGGGCATTAATTACTCACTCACTCTAATATAATCCACGCGTTCTAAACCTCTTCCTTAGCACGCTGGTGATCGTCATTCTCGCCCTCGTGCTGAACGGGTGCGGCATCGGGGGGCAGCAGGTGGCAGGGGTCGTCGACGCCATGAAGGAGGTCGTGTAAGTAATGATCCAGTTGTAGGTTCTTTCCTGCGTCGGGTTAGCCATTTGCTCACTCTTTTTCTCTCGTTTTTTTTTCAAAGTTGTCAAATTTCTCTTATTTTTCCTTTTCTCTTTTTCCTCATTCCTTTCTCTTCCTCCACTCTTTGCCCCCCCCCTCCCACTTAAATCCTTCCCATCCCCTTTTCTCCCTTCCTCCTCCTTCCCTCGCCTTCCTCCTCCTCCTCCTCCCTTCCCCATGCCTTCCTCTTCCTGCTCGTCCCTCCTCCTTTCCCTTGCCTTCCTCCTCCTCCTCCTCCTCCTCCTCCTCCTCCTCCTCCTTCCTCCCTCGCCCTCCTCCTCCTCCTTCCTTCCCTCACCCTCCTCCTCCTCCTCCTCCCCTTTCCTCCCTCGCCCTCCTCCTCCTTCCTCCCTCGCCCTCCTCCTCCTTCCTCCCTCGCCCTCCTCCTCCTTCCTCCCTCGCCCTCCTCCTCCTTCCTCCCTCGCCCTCCTCCTTCCTCCTTCACCCTCCTCCTTCCTCCTTCACCCTCCCCCTTCCTCCTTCCTCCCTCGCCCTCCTCCTCCTCTTTGCATACGAAGAGCCCAGGAAAAACTCCCCTTCCCAACGCATTGCCCAAAGCCCACAAAACCCCTTCCCTTTGGTTTCAGCCAAGGAGGCTTTCCTGACGAGGCCGACACCCATGGCTGCGTGGCTGGGTTGTGGTCGTCCCTGTCCGGGGCGGGGAGGTTCATCTCTCGCGGGGGGTCGGGGGTTCTGATTGATACGATTGGCTTCAGGAAGTCCACCGTCATCGTCGTCTTTCTTCACGGATTCATCGTGAGTATAAGCCTGCTGCGGTGTGTTGGGGATCTTGTTTTGAATGCGCTTTCGGGAGGGTTCGATTCTTGTTTTTTTGGGGGGTTTATTGTTGCATTTTTTCCTCGAAGAAATAACTTGTATTACTATATCTTATCAAAATAAATGTCTATTGTTGTATTTTTCCTCGAAGAAATAGCTTATTTTACTATATCTTATCAAAATAAATGTCTGTTGTTGTATTTTTCCTCGAAGAAATAGCTTATTTTACTGTATCTTATCAAAATAAATGTCTATTGTTGTATTTTTCCTCGATGAAATAGCTTATTTTACTATATCTTCTCCAAAAAAAATTGTCAGATTGTGATGACGATGCTGCACCTGATGTTCTGCGGCAAGAACCGGATTTCCTACTTGCATCACTACGACACCGAGAGCGAGCCAAGCGAGTCGGGCCGCGGGGGAGTCATCACCTCGGGGCCGAACAGGATCGGAACCATCTTCACCACCTCGCCCTCGGAGCCCGTCACCACCAAGGCAGTGAGTCCTTTCAAAAGGTTCTCTCTCTCTCTCTCTCTCTCTCTCTCTCTCTCTCTCTCTCTCTCTCTCTCTCTCTCTCTCTCTCTCTCTCTCTCTCTCTCTCTCTCTCTCTCTCTCTCTCTCTCTCTCTCTCTCTCTCTCTCTCTCTCTCTCTCTCTCTCTCTCTCTCTCTCTCTCTCTCTCTCTCTCTCTCTCTCTCTCTCTCTCTCGCACTTCCTTGGACTCACCTTTTGGATTTGGGGATTTCGGCGAGAGCGTGCAACCATGCGGTCTAATATCGATGATATTTTGGGGGCGAAATAACCAGGAGCTTTACAGAGTATTGAATAAATATGATCGTACTATTGCAGTTCTAATATACAGTTTAACATTAAGGTAGTTCTCTTTTAGATATTCTATTCGCTGTAAACAAATCGTAAACTTTTTTATAACGAAAATGTCTTGGCATTTGTGTCTATAAGGGTGTATTTTGGCGTGTTGGACAAGGTTTCTCGTGGAATGGAGTTTATCCCTTTTTGTTTTCAGATTACCATCGAAATCCCCGGTTATAGAGAAGATTTTGAGGATTCTTTGTTTTGTGGTTCGGCTCCAATATCGACGTCCATGAGGTAGGGCTAATGAGACAGCTAAGTAGCAGTAACTGAAGCAAGGTCTGTATAAGAACTTGTATACCTTGGACTGAAGCAAGTGCAATTGTTTTCTTGTTTTTGAATCCTATACACAGAAGTTTTGTCTGCGTTAGCCTTAACTCCTATATTAGTAGTTCCCAATCTTTTCATCACCAAAGACCCCTTTTGATACAATTTCAAATTTCATTTTGATAGCCTACTACTGACAGAGCTCTAAACAATTAATAACTGAGTATATCATTAGGTAAATGGCATTGCTTAAAGATGTAAATCTGAAAGTAAATCTTTGACAACTTTATCTTGAATAATCATACATGTAACACTGAAACCTAAAATTGAACTTCTCTCGCGGACCCCCTAGGAACGTCTGTACTGCACATTTCTTTGTACGCGTGCAAATAGGAACATTATTTGATAATATTTGATTCTTCTCTTTTCCTTATCACATGGACGTGGTGGTATGATGCGCTATGACAAAGTTAAATGCAACTTCTTCAGTCCTTGAAGTTTATTTTTTAACCAGTGTTCAGAATAGTACATGTATCATTTTCTAACAGATGAAAATTAAGTTGAACTAAATGGCAAACACATAAATTCTTCATTTTGTATTCGCAGGTATGGACGAGGCAGGTCTCGACATTGTACAACATTAGAGTCTGTATAACATTGAAGCAGAATCACTAATGGTGAGCAAATGTGTATATAAAACAATGAATGAATGTTATGTAAAACCAGCTTGTCGGAAAATTCATATGCATTAGTTCATGGCTTTTGCTATGTATACACAATGCAAAGTAGAAAAAAAATGAGATTTATTGTAGACCAGTTTCCTAAGCTGAAAGACAAAAACAGAAAGGGTGATTATGAGCTCATGTTTATTGTCCGTTTGATAGACGGTATAAGGTAATTGAGTTCTGCCTTTTGTTACACATGTCTTTCATAATCATAAAGTTTCTTGAGGGTTTAATAGCTTTGTATTTTTAATTTCAATAACTCAAGTCTTTGTAGAAATATCACTACAGCGCAAAACAGGTTTTCGAACTAGTGAAATCAAAAATTTCTCCATACATTAAAGGTAGCCTTTATTACTGTAAAGCTTTGATGAAATTTACTCGAGTCATTTTTAATCGTGGGTTCAATTACCAGTCCTGTATTATTATTTTTTATCTTCAAATGTTCAGTTCTCTGCAGTTTATTCCCATAGGTATGAGTATGTTGAGAAAAAGGGGTGCATTGAGCTCATGCAATTCATGTTTGTATGTAGAGCAAAATATATATTTTAAAAAAATATTTATACATGAATATATTTATAAAAATACAAGTAGTGCACTATAATCATGTTAAGTAGGTAACAAATTTCAGTATTATGCATATACACATTTATCTGTCATTATTATGAGTATATTTTTGTATCAGTTCTGCATTCTAGTTTAAGAAAATTGGTTATTTTCCTCCTTTGTAGGGGTGTGACTGAAATAGGGCTTAAGAATCATTCATATAAACTATTTAAACAAGTGCTTATATATAGTCTATATGGTTTATTGTTATATATTTTATATAATGTTGTGTTTTACCTCTATTGCTGACTTTTGAGAAAACTTGGGTGTACATTAAAACAAGATTTCACAAAAAATACCAACAATAGATGGTCGTTTAGAAATGGAAGTGTTTCTGCTTTTTTTTTTTTTTTTATCACGAGTCCCAAAATGTGACATGTACCTTAATCTGACTCCTGCAATAAAATATTGATCTCTTCCATTTTTTTTTCTTTTTTCCCCCCCATCAAAAATCCCAATGAGAATGTGAATTTGCAGTTTATTTGCTTGTTTTACAATATATATTCACAACCCTTGCATATTTGCTTTGACATTTGACCAGTATTCTCTTGAACCGTTTCATAATTTCTTGCTTCAAATTACCAAACCTGCACAAGATAATACACACCACCCCCATAAGGTGTGACTCGGCACTGCCTGTGTGTAAGCAGCCAAACAACCAGTTATTACTCTTATATGGGAAACATGCTCCTTACTATCACCATGTCCACGAGTAGAACCTGTCGGACATCTCATTTAGTGATGAACTTGGAAGCTGAGAGGACTGTACATCCAAGGAGTCTGTGCATGAGAGAACTGATGTTATATGTTAAAAGAAAACAGAGCTAGAGGATTTCAGGTTTATTCATTGCTGAAGAATAAAGATGCACCAAACTAGCATCATTACAGAGGAGTGTTACTGATAAGAATAACAATTAGCAAACTATTAAAAGGTAATATCATAACCTTTTTTTTTTTTTTTTTTTCCCCATTTGCATATTTGAACAGGAATGTTGGAAAACTACAATCACAAGAACATAGTTACTGCAATATAGTTTCATAATAGTAAGTAAATAACAAATTGCATAAAAACAACTATGGTTCCTTCGAAGTAACAACAGATCAATTTTAATAAAAACAAAAATTATGCAGATTCAAAATTTACACCATTCTTTTTCTTCACCTTTATGTGAGCTGGATATCTGACCTACTGGTTACCAGCTCAGCTTTGAAAACAATTTCTTGTAATCAGAAAATCTACAAATATGGACAAACAAACACCTACTGTTCCTTCTGAAACTTTTAAAAAGTTCTTCATTTACATATATAGTACAAGTACACGTTTGATGCTAGGTTAATGACAATATGAATATCAGTCATAGCATTTGGTAGGTTTCTGCACGTCTACATCTAACAATACATCACAAAACTCCAGGGGAATTTTGGCACATGGGAGAAAGGAAGACAAGAACTTGAAACTAGTAAATATTTTCTGGGAACAGATGTTTACAAGCAGCAACCTAAATGAGCACAAGACTGCAGAGTTGAACAAAGTATTGGATACAACATACAGAATACAAGAGGAAGCATGCATTGCTAATCATAGATACACAAAGTGACAATATATTTGGCACTGCCATTGCCTGGCTGGTGCAGAGGGGGGGAACCTTGTGGGGGAGAATTTTTTTTACATCTCTTAAGGGCTTGCTTACAGTCACTCTACATGGTCATATTTTGGATCAGGGCTGAAGGATAGAGTTGGAGCACAATGCAAAGTTACAAGCACTACTGCTCAAGATGTGAATGCAATGATGAGTCCAGATGTCAGATTTAAAGTGTCAGCAACTCCTTTAGAAACCAGAACATATACAAATTTTTACAAAATACTAACCAGGCACTATCTCCAATAAACATTTAAATTTAGGTTGTGTTTGCCTATGCCGTCAGTTTTGAGAAAAGGTTTCGGTGCCGTGCAATAAAACTGATCATGTAAACAAACCCTAAGATAGCCACTAAAGATCTTTGTCAGTGTCCAAAGCTTTCCCACCTCTTCATTGTCTCTAATATATTTACCATATACAAGAAATAAATACACCTACTTGTCTAGTCTTAGTGTTCTTTCCTGGTTGATAAAAGCATTGTCACATTAGCACTCTTTAGACTTCTTCCAACTATTTTGCTATTTATTACTGGCACACCCAAGACCTATATAGTTCTAGGTCAAAGCCTTGCTCTTCATCCAGACTAGCTCCTCCTTTAGCACAGCTTGCCCACGTAAAGTATAAACAAACAGCACCAGTGTGATAATCCTTCCATTGTTTTACATTTCCTACATGAAAGTGAAAATTCAAGAAGACTAATCTCATATCAGCATAGTAGAGCCAATTGATTATTTAGGTACAAATCAAGACTCTCAGCCTTTCAGTGTATGTATAAATG
This sequence comes from Penaeus vannamei, assembly GCF_042767895.1. NCBI lineage: Eukaryota > Metazoa > Arthropoda > Malacostraca > Decapoda > Penaeidae > Penaeus > Penaeus vannamei. The sequence goes on along the minus strand of NC_091568.1, from coordinate 40,053,766 downwards.
TATACACATGTTTATACACATGCTCATATTGTCTGAAAATGTTGAATATACCTCAAGAAGAAACATGAAAAATAATAAAAAATGACAGAGATATTATATTGCAATCAAAATTACATATGCCCAAAACAATCTTCAAAAGCTTAAAAACGCCTATTAAAATATGAATTTCTCACATCAATGCACTTCTAATTCACCTTAATCCATTTATTCACTATTTTTTGACTGGGCAACTTTGATGAAAATTTCTGTTGGCACACCTCTTTACAAGCTAAAAGTGACTGCAAATGATATTCACAAAGCCACTAATCAGGAAACTAGTTATAAATATAATCCATGTAAATGTAAAATTTCAAAAAGTTATTATCAACATTATACACCTCTATTTATATATTTCAATGATTTTATATGTTAGTATAAAATTTCAATCTTAAACACTTAATCACTGACTAACAATCAGAATATTTCAATAAATATATTTTTGTACAATGATAATTTTCTTGCTCTCTGAGAAAAGAAATTTCATTCATTGGTATGTAAATTTGAAAGCAAAGTGACTAATTATATACTTTTAGCATAATACAAATGCTGAAATGTGGAAATCCTACACAGGCAATGACGACCACGTTGGAAATTATCCGTAGCTACAACTATGGTTCATAACTATTTAACCTGGTCCATAAACTAATTCACTTGTCATGGAGGCAAATGTAACAATATATATTCTTGCAGTGTGGCAGTGAAATGACTAGAAAAATAATTTCACATTTAACTATGTTGTAATTCTTTATAGCATGAAGACCTAACTACTGTGTTTCTACTTATGGTTAAGTTGTATTTCCTCTACAACTTTTTTTTATCATAAAATAGAGTATGAATATTAAAGAAGTCTTGAGTGGATACAATTATTACATGCTTCCATTAGGTCGAAGATTATTCGGTGATTATTCCTACATTATCGTGGTAAACTGCATCCTTACTCTGGACTGCCACAGGCCGTAACACACAGCAGTTTGTATGTCATAAATGGGGATCTGATGCTTCATGATACAAAACACATTCTTTTTACTTTTTCTTCCCTTTTTTCCAATAAATGTTGCGGTACAGTCTGACATCTGCCACTTTTCTTGGTACCTTATACTATGGAATACTGATATTCACCTAAGTAACTGCTCCTCAGAATCTCAGAACTCAAAATGATCACTTCTTATACAATAATACTGCAAATATACACAAAATAGTCTTCCATTTTTATTTCACTGATAATTGTCCAAAATGTCTGATCTTTTATAATTCTATAATTGGGAGGAATAATACTTTAGACCAATAAAATCCTATGATACTGTAGGTAAGAAATTCAGTGCATTCATCTAGTATATTGAATATATCCAATGCCTTAATACTTGGAAGTATAACAAAGACCCAATTAAATATACATACAAAGAAAATAATTTTCACAAACATTATCTACATATACATATGAAAGTCCGATCTAATATTCCTTGTTTATCTCCATAATCTTACCTCAGACCAATAGCAAATGTGAATATCTATCTTAAAACATTATTCTTATATATCCTTTCCTTTCTGTTGATTTGACAGTACAGGCATTTCCACACAAAACCTGTTGAGTTTGTTATCTTAAATATTAAGAAAGTCTAGTTAAAATGTTTTATCATAATTACATCTTCCCATACTCGACCCTGGTTATTACATAAATACAATATATCAAGTAGTTAAAGAATATGTGTAGCAGTTTAAACAAAAAGCTATTAACAAGATTCCTAAATCACTTTTTCATTCATTGTGGAACAGTATACTTCTGAGATATAACAATGATCAGTTGCATATTAAAAAGACATATCACTCAATCAGTAAATGTTCACACATTTTCCATTTCAATTTTGTTCATATGCAACCACTTTCCAAAATGTAACAACTAAGTCATCCATTTCAGTGCAACTTGCTAGTTTTATATCTCTTCTTAAAAATAATAATTAATATATCAGTCAATCTGTGTATCTGCTAACTCAATAATCTTTCTATTGCATATCCTGAATAAATAATCTCATTATGAAAAAAAAAAATGAAGATCTGTCACAAGTTAGGTTTTTAATTACTGTAACAATTTTATTTCTTATTGAATCTGTTATAATCACATATCAGTATAAAATGATGTTTCAGGTAAATTCTTACTCTCACTCTCACTCTCTCACACGCACACACGCACACTCGGCCACACACAACCTCATACTAACTCAATAACACAAACACACACACTTTCTAACTCGAATTGCTCCATACGCACTAGCACAGATCTGCACATATGAAAGGCTCTACAGTTATCCAGACAGAAATCCAGTTGAAAGGTTAGACAAACCTTGGAAAACAGCAGCAGTCTGGAAAGTACTTGAGAAACATTTCCAAAAACATCAATGTCTCTCCTATCTTTCCTCTTTCTTCTCACAGTAAACAAAATTCTTAAACACTGGTCTATAAAATTTTATCAAATATTATCCTGATATAAGCATTTATCATGCCACTTCTGAACACATTTTTCCTGCAGGATTCCTAAAGCCCACATAAAAAAAAAAAAGTTTTTCCAAGAAAATACATAAGTGCTAAAAAAAGACTGAAGTACACATATCACTTTCAGAGTAATATATATATATATATATATATATATATATATATATATATATATATATATATATATATATATATATATATATATATATTAAAGTCAGATAGAGAATAGAGTTGATAAGACCACATTACACACAAATATAACAATATATAAATACACGTCTTGTCAAAAGTTAACAATGACCAAAACAAATAAATATTTGTACAAGGAAGCAACACAGCCCTCAAGGATTAATCATTACATTGCTGACTCAGTAACTTAACCATAACTAGATAGCTTATACTGACTTATGAGAAAAAAGACAACAAGCATAGAGAGAAAGGGTTTGAAATATCACTTGCTAATACTTGGACTAAGTGAATCTATTTCACTAGTCAGCCTGCTACCCAACGGAGGTAAACAATGAATACTTTTCTGAAATCGCAAGTATCACCACTTCACAAAATCTTTCTCATTCCCTGTAACTTTTCTGTTAGCCACAAAACTTGCAGAGGTCATAAAACTATGCATAACCCACATCCATATAAACTATAACAAGTGTAGAAAGTAAGTCTAAAGCCAAACATTTGATGATTCAGTGACATCCAATGAGTAAAACTGTGACTGATTTTGATCATAAATTGAAACATAACGAGGAAATCAGCCTAATTCCTTCTGCTACATTTATGAATTTTTGGGGGGCAAAGGGAACTCAATTTTGACATTAAATTTTAATTTACATTCCTGAATCTAATATTTTTCACCAAAAACTATTACCCTCGTAGAACACACTAAAATATAAAAGCACACATTAAATGCAATATCATGTCGTTGTAATGGAAAAGCTTCATTGGTCCAGGTGAGGAAATACCTAATGGACCAGCAATGACATGCTGGATTAAATAGGAATTATAACATTATTCAAACATAACGGTTATGTAAATCTTACATATACAATATAATATGCCTTGCATCCTTGGTGTTGTTTTGTCTAAATACCTGACGCTCAAATAAACTAACACATGACAAATTGCAACCGTTAAAGAGCAACAACTTGGGAAC
>NC_091568.1:40002581-40012581 GCF_042767895.1 Penaeus vannamei | reverse complement strand
CCATGTCAAACATTATGCCCAGTGCTTGATGCTGATCATTGTATTGTTTTTTGTTTTTGTTTTTCCCAACTTGACAGGTTGGTCAGCCTGTTGATGTTGATGAATTTGCCCCATTTATGGGCACTTACTCATTGCACATGTGGGTGTTGCAAAATCTGCTCTGCTTGCAGTTACTAAATATGTTCCACCTGTTGCTGTTAATAATGTGGGGGCTGCAGATTAATTAATGGGGCATCTTTCTAGAAAATGTCTCACAAATTAGATAAATACAGGGAAGAGCTGTCAACTCCCTGAGGTTGGTATTCTGGATTATGAGTTTATTTTCTTTTTTAAGGGCTAAAATACTCATATTCTCATATTTTTTATCCTGGGGAATGTTGCACAGATATATTTGAGCCAATCTAGTCATATAGATTTTACCTTTAACCCTGTGATGTGCTCCATTGCAAAAATACTCCCTTGAGTACTTAAAATCTCTTTTGGTACTCATAACCCTCATTTATCAAAATATAAGCCAGAGAAAAGCAGTATCTTAGCTGAGGCAATTTGCATTTTCCAGGGGCCTTCTATTGGCTTTGGACCATGGAAAAGTTATTTTAAACAACAGCCTAGTTTTAAACTTCAGAGCTGCACAAGCAAACACTCATCAAGGTTTGGCAGATACTGCAGAAAGCAAGACAGACTTGATGAAGTTCCTTTTGCAGGAAGTGGACACAACAATAGCTTTTACATATTTCACTACCTGAGAAAACCCATAACTATGATGATTAATAACAGTAATGTGTTTATCTTCTCCAAAGGTTGAGATTGAAATTATGCTGAAATGCATATGACCATTCACTTTACTAATATCCACCTCACACATGTACTGGACGATTGTGTCAGGAATTCCTCACATTCCACTTCAAAATTAATTGAAGAAAGGTTAGTATAACAGCACTATGAGAAGAAACAGGAGGCACCATTATTTTCAGACCTCAGGATAATGCTTTCTAAATCTAGGAGTTCGACCAGCTTACCTAATAAACTGTCTATGCGTGCATTGAGAAGAAAATTGCCAGTTTGTGATATGAGATCCAGTGTGGTTGCTCTTGGAAGAGTGGAAGCTTCACAAGGCTTTGGGCCTTTTTTACAACTTTGAAGCATGGCTTTCATCGAAGCTGCTTTTAGATAGAACAAGGAAGGTTTTGCACACCACGTAGAACTGCCAGAAAGAATAAAAGTTTCATAGTCTGAACTAGAAAAGATAAGAAAGGATGTCTTTACTGCCTATATTTAAACAGATTCATCCTTTGTAGTTTAGGAAGAATTGTGTGAGATTTATATATTTAAAAAGAATTACTGAAAGGGTTTAACACCATGTTACACCATGGATTCTTAGAGAAAAAGAAATTGGCTGTTCATTTCCTCAGAAGAGAAAACCTTAACTCTTGTGAAAACAAGCTCTTAAGTTTTGTCCTTGAGATGCTGTTTCTTTGTTTTGTATTTATTCAGACTTGGTGCATAAATTAGAATAGTAGATAATTTTAAAGATCAGGAGAATGATATTACATATGACATAGTTTATGTATGCATTATTTTGTTTTGAGCATTTGGGAAATTTAATCCAGTATTCTTTTTCTTTTGTTATTTGTTGTAAGTTTGATGAATACTTTCTTCATTTAACAATTCCACTGGGTGCTACTGTGGAAAAGGCATCATTACTTGATGCATCTTATATTTCCAACAACAAGGGTCCCCCCTGACAAGGGCCTGGCAGGGGCCTAGCTCATATCAACCTCCTCACAAGTTTGATAAAATTGCGCTAGCAACGAATTTTGAGGTCAGTCTACAGGTCTTCTCCTACCAGGATTTCTGTAGAAGAGAAAAAACCTTGTGGACAGGATCCTTTGCAAATTCTGCCGGTGTAACTTGAGTTCACAGTTCCAGATTGTGTGAATAACAGGTTCCTTATAGTATCAAAACATGACTATAGGGCACAGGGTAATCCAAGGTTTGCTGAAATAATGCAGAACCTATAACATTGGGGCTTTGGAAACACACAGCTTGGGTCTGTCTGCATAGACACAGATGTCCTCTAATACATCTATTACAAAAGTGCATGACTCTGATCACTAGGTGTATCCATCGGTTGACTTAGTCTGACAGCTCAGAGTTATAAAAATATTTTGTAGAGGTATTTAAAACTCAGGTTGATTTTTGTGTCCTTCCCCCAAAGATGCATCAACAAAACAGGGTCTCATAGCATACCCTGAATGTTCTGGACCTTGATTTTAATGAAGGACCTCTAAGGCCAAATACTTTGCATTAATATTAAATGCATCAGGAACTTCCCCTGTGGTTTTAAGAGACTTAGACTAAATATCACCATCATTCAAGCATCCCGTAAATGTAGGCATTGTAAAGTTCTGTTACATCAAACCCTTTCCTGGAATTCACAGGAAAGTCTTATTTTTTTGTCACTGGAATTCACAGGAATTTCTTACCCTTATAAATACATTGGAGCACCCTCAAGTGTTATTGGTCCCATAACCTTTGTCAGAGTGATTCACAAAGCACCAAGTCGAATCCTTTTATGAGGCCAGTGTGTAAGCTACAAGCACCTAGAAGGATGAGATCAAAAGCCATACCTGGTATGCTTAGCAGTATGATACTGTGATTACTGTAGACCCTCTCTTAGGGATGGATGACCACACCTTTCTGCAGTTCTAGGATTGCATACCAGGATGGCATACAATTTTCCACGGATTCTGCTTGTTATTATTACATCTGCCAAAGAGGTTATATTTTTGGTAGCTTTGGTTTGTTTGTTTTTGTTGGTTAGCAGAATAACTAAAAAATTATGAACAGATTTTTTTATGATTTTTTTACCAGACGTGTGTCTTAGCCTAACTTAGATGCCATTAAGTTTTGGTGGTGATCAAGATCATGATCCAGATCCAGGCATTCTTATTTGCTTGTTCATTGGTTAGTCAGATATCTTAAAAAGTTACGAACAGATTTTTATGATTTTTTTACTTGGGGTGTGATCCATATCCAGGAATATTTTAAAGGATTCATTAGCATTGTGAGATACGGAAACATGGACATCACCAGTGTACTGGAGAAAGCAGTGATTTTAATGTAATTCTCCGTGTGAGTATTTTTATTGGATCAGTGACCCCATTTCCTTAATGGAAGTATCCGATCTCTTGGTGCTTTTAGTTGTTATTGTTATTGGTTATATTTATTCATTTTTTATTGTTGATGTTATTATTATTATCATTATTATTATTGTTATTTATTATATTATTATTTATTCATTTTTTATTGTTGGTGTTATTATTATTATTATTATTATTATTATTATTATTATTATTGATAGTAGTAGTAGTAAGAGTAATATGAACATTAAGATTATTTTTAGCTAGTATTATTATGATCCTTATTATTGTTATCACTTTCATATCACCATCTTCCCTACCCTCACCTGTTTGTTTCTGATAAAGAACATGAATGTTGAGATTTTGGCTGCCTCTATTGTACTCTAATTGTACTATCGAAGTAGGTAATATTTTTTATTATCAGCCTAAGATGTTTTTGTTCAATAACATATTACGAAACGAGTCTGATTGCTTCTCTCTTCTTCCGTCATTTTTTTTCATCACTTTTATTTCTATATTTCTGTCTTTCTTCTTTCTCCCTTTACTTTATATCTTTATCTTTACTTTTTACCTCATAAGAGTTCGGAAAGATGGTCTTGTCCTGAGATTCAAGTTGAGGAAGGTGTGAGGGAGGTCTTGCCATGGCGCCCCACCCTCCCCCTCGGCATCTCCAGTCTCCCATCTGGATCCTTCGGCATTTCACGTTTTCTCTCGGCCCTAGAAGTGTTCTTTGGTCTGGCATGTTCCCCGCTCTCGTCCTGGCCGTGGGTGGCAGGGTGGCAGAGTGGCAGAGTTGGCAGCCTTATTCCCGTCACGGTGTGGGTGGTGATGTTAGGTAGAAGCCTCCTTCTGTCTCTCCGTTTCTAGTTTTGCGGTCAGTGGTGTCGTCCGGTGTGTTGGCTCTTCTGCTCCTCCTCCCATCCTCTTTCCCGGCGTCCTCGTGGTTCGACAAAGGTGTCTCCGCGCTCTTCGCTCCGCTGGCGATTCTCCCTTGAGCTTTTCCCTTCTCAGCTCAAGATTCGTCGGGGGTGGGCCTGGCGGCTCTCTTTTCCCTTCCTCCTCCACCCTCCTTCCTTCCTTTCGTTGCGTTTTGAAGGACTCTGACGTGGAAGAGAGGCACCCAGGACAACATCTCATCTCCAGTTTTTACCTCTGTGTTTGACGCCGTAATGTCAAGGATGTCCGAATATTGAGGAAGGGCGAGCCTCATCCGCTCTGACATCGCCCTTGGTTCGACGGCCATCTTCGCCCTCTCGTTTGTTCGAAGTCGGCTATCCGATCCTTATTTACTTTACTTATCGAGTTAACCCTTTGTCTTCGCTTTATTTCCGATGGTGATTCTCTTTCTCTCTTGCGCTCGCGATCGACCCGGTTATCCAGCCTCCGGCAACTTCCATGTGCTCTGCGTTTGTCCTTTGCTCAGTGCGAAGCGATGATCCGAAGCCTCGAACTTGACCTCTTGGGACCTCTTGGGAGAGACCGTTGGCGAGATGCGTTCACAACGAGCAAGAGATGGAAGAGTCCGCGCAACGCCCACCACGTGGCGTGCCCATTGCCCCGCCCAGCTTTCTTTCCGAAGTTGCGCATGTTTCTGCAAGGCTTGATACCTCGTATGAGTAGTGGATCGGGTCAGCGTGGTTTTTGATATCGCGTGTCATTATTTATTCCTGGAGCTTATGAGCGCGCAGCCGCCACGCCCGTAAACACGTGCGAGTAAACACGCGCGCGCGTCAGGTTAGAAAGTAAATTTACCTACGATAATGGATGGCCCGGAAGAGCCTGCCGAAAATAGACACGTGTCTGGCATGGAGGAGAAATTTCTGGACATCACAGGTGGTAACATCGCCGTGTTCAGCCCATTCGGTTAGCGTCGGGCCGGAGAAGGGAGAGGAGAACGATCCTTTGCCGAGCAATTTTTATCCGTTGACTCACATTCTTTGCATTCTATTTGCGTTGGTGAATGGGGCGGCCGGAGGAGAGAAAAAGGCTGAAATGCAGGTGCCGGAGAGTGTTGGCGTGATTGGCATATTTAGGCACTTGATACACACACGCATGGGCTGATATTCTCTCTCTCTTCTCTCTCTCTCTCTCTCTCTCTCTCTCTCTCTCTCTCTCTCTCTCTCTCCCTCTCTCTCCTCTCTCTCTCTCTCTCTCTCTCTCTTCTCGTCTCTCTCTCTCTCTCTCTCTCTCTCTCTCTCTCTCTCTCTCTCTCTCTCTCTCTCTCTCTCTCTCTCTCTCTCTCTCTCTCTCACTCTCTCTCTCACTCTCTCTCTCTCTCTCTCTCTTCTCTCTCTCTCTCCTCTCTCTCTCTCTCTCTCTCTCTCTCTCTCTCTCTCTCTCTCTCTCTCTCTCTCTCTCTCTCTCTCTAACTCTCTCTCTAACTCTCTCCCATTCTCTCCCTCCCTCCATCTCCCTTTCTCTCCCTCACCCCCTCTCCCTTTCTCTCCCTCTCTCTCCTTCTCCATTTCTCTCCCTCTCTTTCCCTCCCCCTCCCCCTCCCTCTCCGCCTCCTCCCTTTCTCCCCCTCCCTCCCTCCCTCCCTCCCTCCCTCCCCCTCAAACACACACTCACGGAACTTCCACACGCTGCCTGAGGTAAAGTCTCTTGCGTCATCCTCTCGCCCCGTTGCCAAAAGATCCTCCTCGAGCACCTCTCGTCTTTTCATCTAATCACGCACACGTGTGCACCAACCTGACCTCGGCGCGCAAGTTTACTCACCTGACCTTAACGTACGTGTGCACCAACCTGACCTCGGCGCGCAAGTTTACTCACCTGACCTTAACGTACGTGTGCACCAGCTTGACCTTAACACACGAATGCACCGAACTTTCCCTCTCAGCGGACATGTGCACCAGCCTGACATTGACGCACATGTGCACCAACCTGACATTGACGCGCATGTGCACCAACCTGACATTGACGCACATGTGCACCGGCCTGACCCTAACGCACATGTGCACCAGCCTGACATTGACGAACATGTGCACCAACCTGACATTGACGCACATGTGCACCAGCCTGACCCTAACGCACATGTGCACCAGCCTGACATTGACGCACATGTGCACCAACCTGACATTGACGCACATGTGCACCAACCTGACATTGACGCACATGTGCACCAACCTGACATTGACGCACATGTGCACCAACCTGACATTGACGCACATGTGCACCAACCTGACATTGACGCACATGTGCACCAACCTGACATTGACGCACATGTGCACCAACCTGACATTGACGCACATGTGCACCAACCTGACATTGACGCACATGTGCACCAACCTGACATTGACGCACATGTGCACCAACCTGACATTGACGCACATGTGTACCAACCTGACATTGACGCACATGTGCACCAACCTGACATTGACGCACATGTGCACCAACCTGACATTGACGCACATGTGCACCAACCTGACATTGACGCACATGTGCACCAGCCTGACATTGACGCACATGTGCACCAGCCTGACATTGACGCACATGTGCACCAACCTGACATTGACGCACATGTGCACCAACCTGACATTGACGCACATGTGCACCAACCTGACATTGACGCACATGTGCACCAACCTGACATTGACGCACATGTGCACCAACCTGACATTGACGCACATGTGCACCAACCTGACATTGACGCACATGTGCACCAACCTGACATTGACGCACATGTGCACCAACCTGACATTGACGCACATGTGCACCAACCTGACATTGACGCACATGTGCACCACCTGACATTAGACGCACATGTGCACCAACCTGACATTGACGCACATGTGCACCAACCTGACATTGACGCACATGTGCACCAACCTGACGATTTCGACGCACATGTGCACCAACCTGACATTGACGCACATGTGCACCAACCTGACATTGACGCACATGTGCACCAACCTGACATTGACGCACATGTGCACCAACCTGACATTGACGCACATGTGCACCAACCTGACATTGACGCACATGTGCACCAACCTGACATTGACGCACATGTGCACCAACCTGACATTGACGCACATGTGCACCAACCTGACATTGACGCACATGTGCACCAACCTGACATTGACGAACATGTGCACCAACCTGACATTGACGCACATGTGCACCAACCTGACATTGACGCACATGTGCACCAACCTGACATTGACGCGCATGTGCACCAACCTGACATTGACGCACATGTGCACCAACCTGACATTGACGCACATGTGCACCAACCTGACATTGACGCACATGTGCACCAACCTGACACTGACGCGCATGTGCACCAACCTGACATTGACGCACCTTTGCCTCAAAGCAGACCTTCTCGACCCACATGTGTATCAATGAGGGTTGATGTAAATAGCGAAATGTGTTTGGCTGCTTGTCATGGCATATTTGGGTAAGTGGCAGTCATGCCAAAATCGCGTACAACTGAACATACTGTAGACACCCACCCCCTAAAACAACAACAACAACATTGGTAACAACAATAACAACATCAACAACAGTATCAACAGCAACAATAACAACATCAGCGGCAACAACTGTATCAACATTTAGACACCCACCCCCTAAAACAACAACAACCTTGGTAACAACAATAACAACATCAACAACAGTATCAACAGCAACAATAACAACATCAGCGGCAACAACAGTATCAACATGTAGACACCCACCCCCTAAAACAACAACAACATTGGTAACAACAATAACAACATCAATGGCAACAGCAGTATCAACAGCAACAATAACAACATCAGCGGCAACAACAGTATCAACATGTAGACACCCACCCCCTAAAACAACAACAACAACATTGGTAACAACAATAACAACAACAGTATCAGCATGTAGACACCCACCCCCTAAAACAACAACAACATCGGTAACAACAATAACAACATCAACAACAGTATCAACAGCAACAATAACAACATCAGCGGCAACAACAGTATCAACATGTAGACACCCACCCCCTAAAACAACAACAACAACCTTGGTAACAACAATAACAACATCAACGGCAACAACAGTATCAACATGTAGACACCCACCCCCTAAAACAACAACAACAACAACATTCGTAACAACAATAACAACATCAACGGCAACAACAGTATCAACATTTAGACACCCACCCCCTAAAACAACAACAACAACCTTGGTAACAACAATAACAACAACAGTATCAACATGTAGACACCCACCCCCTAAAACAACAACAACAACCTTGGTAACAACAACAACAACAACAGTATCAACATGTAGACACCCACCCCCTAAAACAACAACAACAACATTGGTAACAACAATAACAACAACAGTATCAACATGTAGACACCCACCCCCTAAAACAACAACAACCTTGGTAACAACAATAACAACATCAGCGGCAACAACATTATCAGCATGTAGACACCCACCCCCTAAAACAACAACAACAGCAACAATAACAACATCATCATCGTGATCCACACCTGTATAACGCCGCAGGTCATGTGAACCCCCATACAGTGCATTATGTAATTAATGTTCTCTCACGCAGTAGAAACCTCATCCATGCTATCTAGGCTTTTTATTCCCCGGAGTGCGCGCGCATGAGCCTCCCCCCCCCCAACCCTCCTCCTCCTCCTCTCTCACCCCAACCTTCCCCTCCCCTGTCACTCCCCCCGAACCCCTCCTCCTCTCCCCTCTCACCGCCCCCCCTCAACCCTCCTCCTCCTCCTCCTCTCTCACCCCGAACCCCCTGTCACCCCCAACCCTCCTCCTCCCTAACCCTGTCACCCCCAACCCTACCTCCTCCCCTGTCACCCCCAACTACCTCCTCCTCCCCTGTCACCCCAAACCCCTCCCCTCCTCCCCTGTCACCCCCAACCCCTCCTCCTCCCCTGTCACCCCCCAACCCTCCTCCTCCCCTCTCACCCCAACCTTCCCCTCCCCTCTCACCCCCCAAACCTCTTCCTCCCCTCCCCTGTCACCGCCCCCCCTCAACCCTCCTCGACCCCCCCTCCCCTCTCACCCCCCTACCCTCCTCCACTCCCCTCTCACCTCCCCCCAACCCTCCTCTCCTCCCCCTCCCCCTCTCACCTCCCCCTCACCCTCCTCCCCTCCCCTCTCACCCCTCCAACCCTCCTCCTCCCCTCCCCTCGCACCCCCCAACCCTCTCCTCCCCTCTCACCCTCTCCCCAACCTTCCCCTCCCCTCCCCTCTCACCACCCCCTACCCTCCTCCTCCCTCCCCCTCTCTCACCCACCCAACCCTCCTCCCCTGCCCTCTCACCACCCCCCAACCTTCTCCTCCTCCCCTCCCCTCTCACCACCCCCAACCCTCCTCCTCTTCTCCCCTCTCACCACCCCTAACCTTCCCCTCCCCTCCCCTCTCAACCCCCTAACCCTCCTCCTCCCCGCTCACTCCCCCCCCTAACCCTCCTCCCCTAACCTCTCACACCCCAACCCTCCCCTCTCACCCCCCTCCCCCCCCAACCCTCCTCCCCTTTTACACGCGAGGTGGATGTCGTTATTGTGGCGGGGGAGGTGGCGGCGGGGTTCGCCTTCGTGTCCTTTCAAGGCCATGCATTTCCGTCACGGAGGTCGACCTCGAATGGAAGTCTCGTGGGTCGTGGCTGGGAGATGGTGACCTCGTTGAGGCAGGTCATTCATGGTCTGTGATCATAACCTCGGTGAGGCAGGTCATTCATGGTCTGTGATTATGACCTCGGTGAGGCAGGTCATTCATGGTCTGTGATTGTGACCTCGGTGAGGCAGGTCATTCATGGTCTGTGATTATGACCTCGGTGAGGTAGGTCATTCATGGTCCGTGATTGTGACCTCGGTGAGGCAGGTCATTCATGG
>NC_091568.1:39980081-39997581 GCF_042767895.1 Penaeus vannamei | reverse complement strand
TGCAGCCAAAACTGAACTCTTTTTCTGCCGATCGGCTGTAGCGTAAGGACGTGGGTGATTGAGGCGTGGATGAGCACAAGAAGCTATGACCTCGCCCCTCCCCCTTCCCGCTGCGCCAGGCACCGACGGGGGTATTTTGAGCGAAGGGTTGTTGCTGGGAGTTGTATTTATAACGGCCAGGGCTGCGCATCTGCCGCGGCCGCTTGTTGTGATTGGGAAGGGCCGCTTCCCGCCCGCGCGCGCGAGGCGGCACCGTCGCGTGCCTCCGGAGATGACCCAGGCCGGGGATGCCCTCGGGCGGCACCTTGCAAGGCTCGCGGCCACAATTATCCTCTTCCTCTTTCGGGCCAGGTTTTCCCCTCTTCCCTTTTGGCCCACTCTCGTTCTCTCTCTCCCGCGGGGCCCCGCCTCCCGGAGCGGCGACGGCGCGGGAGGCTCCTGCTCATGCCCACCGTTTGTTCCTTTTGTTTCTTCCTGTTTCTGACCCTTCGCACATGGTAACCTCCCCTCCTCCCTCGCTGTTTCTCTTTGCCTCCCCGCCCTCAGGTGCGAGTGCCTGCCTGCGTGGCAGTTTGGCTATCCAAAGTTGGCACGGTATGGGTATAGCCAGAAGGCCGGGGGTGGGAGGGATGGCATGGCAGCGGTGCCAATTCGGCCAAGAGGAGGAGGAGGCAGCAGTCGCCCGGTGACGGCCTAAAGGTGAGGACATCGTCAGCTCCGGAGGCAGCGGCGGCCGCCCCTCCTCTTCGTCTGCCGCCCGAGCAAGGGCGAGGAGAGCGGGAGGCGCCTCGGCCGGGACCGCCAGGCACACGCGCGCGCCCTCATGCACGCAAGCCGGGATGTGACAGTGAAGTGCGCGAATACGGCTTGCGATTCGCCGTCCCGTATTTTTAGACGTGTTAGCGATGTGTCGGACACGTGGCTGTGCCTGGCTCGATGGGGGGAGAGGGGGGAGGGGGGCGTGCGGTTTCCAGAGAAGGTGCAACGTCTGCAAGCAACGCCCGCTCGCATTCGTTCATCACCTGTCCGTCCATCTTCCTGTTCGCCGTCCGTCAGGCCCCGCCCACACTGTATTAATAGATGGTTAAAGGGCGGTTGCGCCTCTCGGGTGGCGCCGCTCGCGGTGGCCTCCGTGCAACCGAGTTCATGAGGCGCCGATGCGAAGCGGAGCGGCGTCCGAGAGGCAGCGGCACAGGACCTCGGAGCTTTCCTCGCATTCCTTCCTCTCTCTCGCTTCCATTTGACGCCCGAAGTCCCTAGCCTAGCTCCTCGGACCCCCTCCTCCCTCCCTCCGTGTCCTCTCTCTCTCTCTCTTTCTCCTTCCTTCTTGCTCACACTCATTCCTCCTCCTCCTCCTCTCACAGTCTCGACCGGCCTGGTATGCCTTCTACCTCCCGTGCACCTCTCCGCCACCCTCAAATCCCTTCCAGTCTTCTTTCTTCCTTTCCACCTCCCTCACACCCCCTCCACTTCTCTGACACTCCCTCCACCCCCCATGTGTATGTACATATATGAATACATACATGAACACGCTCTCTCTCTCTCTCTCTCACACACACACACACACACACACATATATTTGCATATGCAAACACATTTATACACATTTGCACATATGCACAATCACACATTTACACACACACACACAATTACATATACACATTTACACACTCATTTACATGCACACATCTAGACATACATATTCACACACCCACAAACATTTACACGCACACACACACACATTTACACACACACACACACACACACACACACACACACACACACACACATTTACATATACACATTTACACACACTCATATACATGCGCATATCAACACACACACACACAATTATACACCCACACATTTACACATACACACATTTACACACACACACACACACACACATTTACACACACACACACATTTACACACACACACACATTTACACACACACACACACACACACACACACACACGCACACACACACACACACACACACACACACACACATTTACACACACATTTACACACACACACACACACACACACACACATTTACACACACATTTACACACATACACACACATACACACACATTTACACACACACACACACACACACACACACATTTACATATACACAGTTACATATGCACATTTACACACTCACTCATATACACGCACATATCAACATGCACACATATTTCTACACACATACACACACATTTACATATACACAGTTACTTATGCACATTTACACACTCACTCATTTACACACACATATCAACACGCACACATATATATACACCCACACATATTTATACACCCACACACATTTACATTCACACACACATTTACACACACACACACATATTTACACACACACACACACACACACACACACACACACACACACACACACACACGAACACACACATACACAAACGCACGCATACATGACCACACGCATACACGACCACACGCATACACGAACACACGCATACACGAACACACGCATACACGACCACACGCATACACGAACACACACACACACACACACACACACACACACACACACACACACACACACACACACACACACACACACACACACACACACACACACACACACAACATGAATGAAAGCTGTGAAAATAGAGGCTAATGGTAAATACCACTCATAATGTAAAGTAATGGCTCCTAAGTTACTTGAACTCATCTTCAGCGCATGGGGACACTTTCACAGGATCGTTCCTTTGGTTCATGAGCATTTTGAGTCCTTTATGGCCGAGGAGTGACCTTGCACATAGTCACATTGATAGACTACCGAACACACTTGCCAAGGAAAGGGTTTGATTCAGGCGTAAATATGCAAATAGGGCTGTCGTGAACACGAGTTACTTTGGGTTGACGGAATGAAGCTATTATGGTGGTGTTCTTACTTATGGAGGAACCCGTTTCTATGTTGATATGTGATGATTTGGATTTTTTGCCTTTAGAGATAATCCTTTGGGATACATGTCTTCCAGTGTTGATGGCTAGTTTTTATGGAGAATATTGATTATTTGATTGACAATTGATGTTTGACTTGGATTCGCAGGAGGAACTGGATGAGATTGAGGCCCTGCTGGAGAGAGAGCAGGAATTGCTGGGCCAGCAAGACCATTCTCACCACACCTCTGTCAACTTACTCCATAGCCCAGGTACGTGTATGATGCTTATCCATGGGGTCGTCAAGGAGAATATTAGACTGACTTGGATCTAGAGAAAGAATCATATGATGATGATGAAAATTTTTAGATATCACCAATCACTCAATTATCACAAAATACATGATTAATTTAGTTTGTTTACTTAGATGGCTCTACTAGTGGTTAATCACTAGTTAGTAGGCCAGCAGGATTTTATTTGATTTGATTAAGTTTGCGTAGTGCACAATGCCATGCTCAGAGCCAGAATCAGATGCCAAAGCATTTATCCAATCTGGTTGAGCTTCTGTTCATGAAAAGAGCTGTCAGTTAGACTCAGATTCTACATATCTGGAAGCTTGTGCCAAGTTCTGGCCTTATTTAAATGTCGTATTTAGTTTGTGGAAAAAATCATATTACTAATCCTGAACCGTATTCATGTTGATAAATGTGGAAAGGTATGAATGAGAACAAATATCTTCACAAGTTTGTATATTTCTGAAGAAGATATAATCGAAACCGGTTAAATACATATCTTGCATTGTGAAGATATTTGTTCTCTTTCATACCTTTCCACATTACTAATCCTATTTATGACAATACCAGTATCTATAATAATTTGATATAATCAGTAAGTTATATATTGTGGACAGTACTATTTGACTGATAGGATGCATCAGAAACTCAAAATACTAATTACATGGG
This sequence comes from Penaeus vannamei, assembly GCF_042767895.1. NCBI lineage: Eukaryota > Metazoa > Arthropoda > Malacostraca > Decapoda > Penaeidae > Penaeus > Penaeus vannamei. The sequence goes on along the minus strand of NC_091568.1, from coordinate 39,993,685 downwards.
TGAGATGCAGTTTCCTCTAATTTAATTTTTTCCTTTCAATTATTGTTATTTTATCCCCTGTTTTTTGTACAATTGGTAGTGTTTCCAGTTTTATCAAGCTAATGTCTACATGGAAAAAGAAAAAGTCCACAAACTTTTATATTTAGTCAAAAACCCTTCAAAGATTACTTAGGGTTCTTAATGATGGTAATTTTGAATACAAAAATGTGTGTGTGTGTGTGTGTGCACCTATATACATATATATCTATATATGTGTGTGTGCATATATATATATATATATATATATATATAGAGAGAGAGAGAGAGAGAGAGAGAGAGAGAGAGAGAGAGAGAGACATTTGATTTTTATTATGTTCTTCCTTTTTTAGACCAGAATTGGAGGCCCCCGAAACAGTTCAGCCAAAGGCAGATCCGAACACCTCGCAGCATTTCACGAACCCAAGGGAACTTTGCAGTACCTCAGAACCAATTGGTGGCTCTCACCCGCAACATGACGTTCTCAGATGCAGAGGAGGACCACCAGGGCTCACGCAACAGCCAGGATGCCTCCAACAGGTAGGCCAAGTGACATATGAATGTGTACAGAAATCCCAGGTACTTTTTAAAACTGACTTTAATAGCAATGTTAGAGTTGTAATCCTGTATAGAGAGAGAGTGGGGAGGATAAGCATACTCATCCTATATTGGAATTATCAGTAAATATGATTTGTTTTTTTCAGTGGTGGTGCTGGTGAAGGATCAAGTAACCATGAACGCTCAGTGAGCCGTTCTCGGACAGAATCAGGTGTGAGCAATGCCTCAACGGCCTCTCTGGTCACTCCACTCTCATCCGCTCCTCCCATGGCCAACGGGCAGGCTCCTACCGAGAGTAGTGACCCCACTACTCCGGTAGCCTCCGCAAGGGCTTCAGATTTGTCAAACTCTGAAATGAGTGCTGCTGCAGCTGCAGTCAGAAATAGCACTGTTGCCGACATGAAGGTGAGTATTGTGTTTTGTTTTTGTTTTTGTCCATAGATTGTATTTATGCTTTAGTGTGAATCTTTGCTACTGACAGTGTTTTGTCCTTTGGAATGGAAAAATGACAGTCACAAAGCAAAGTTGACAAGGGGTGTGTGCGATATTTAATGCACATCAAATTTGTATTTATAAATCTGCCAAGGTTATAAAAGAGTGTGTGCTCTTTAACTGATATAAAGATGCACACAAGCCACTCTGCCCTTAATGTTGAGGCGAGAAAATGTTTCACACTAGAATATTTTGTTACAGTCCTCTATGTGGACAGCACGCAGGCTGGTGAGAAGCTGCTCCCCAAGAAGGGTTGGTTAGGGTGTGGATTCTCCTGGGGCTTATTCCTGGATTCTGTTTTTCCATCCCATTACTAAAGGCAAATCCCTGCGGATCCCTTTCCCATTGTCTGTTTGAATGTGGCGTGGAATTTTGGTTTCGTGCTGGTGTTTTATTCTTATTGTGTCATTCTGCATTATTTTTTATTTGCATGATGTTATTCATGTATATATGTCATTTGCTTCTGTTGGACCTGTGCAAGGACCCTAAGCCTGGATTAAAAAGATAGAGCACCATTCAATTTTTCTGATTGTAGTCTAGTAATATTGTTCATATAATAATGATCATATTATCATAAAATGTTTGGATGAAAATTTAATTTGACCATAAATCATGATTTTTTTTATATCTTTGTAGATCAAGAAATTGCTCAGTTACATGAGAGAATATGTGTTTCAGATTTGATAGTTCTTTCATATAATTTTTTATTTCTTACAGCTTGTTAGGGCATATATTCTGATATAAGGTAATTTTCGTGTCAGCAATGGGATGATTTTGAAGTGTGCAGATCCTAATCACCAGAGCTATTTAGGTGAAAGTGTGTTCCTGATTGTTTCCCAGTGGGTTCACTGGCTGATACTGTTTGTGTTTGAACAGTTTCTAAAACGGGAATGTGATGTTATTGTTCCAATTAATATGTCTCCATTTGATGTGAGAGAAACACTAATTTGAAGTTGGAAGCAGCAGAGAAGACAAGAAGAGAAATGAGTTACATAGAAAAAGAAGCAAGGCAGAACAGAGGAAAATTGATAAATAGGAGACAATTATAACCTGTAGAGAGGGAGAAAAATAACTACAAATTATATTCTGCTTAATTATGAAGGAAAAAGCAATGTGTTATCTCAGTGTTACTAGAGCTTTATCTGAAGGCAATTATTACTAGCTTGGAATAACCTTTTTTTGAGAATAGTTGTCTGTTTGGTGAGAGAATCTATTGTGTTTTATTTATGAGACATTATACAGTGTTGTGCAGTGAAAGGTGAATGCAAAGGGGTAAATATTGAATAAAGAATGATAGTGGTATAATAAATTGGGATTTGTGATATAAATCTTGGATAATGGGACACCCTTTTTAATGTTCAGTAGCAATTTTAATTAATGGGTAAACATAAAATTCAGAAAAAAGATTTTTAAAATGGGAGCATTTGTGCATAGTGGCCAGCTATCCCAGATAGAAATTTATGTCAGTAGCCCTCTGGTAAAAAAAGATAAACCTCATTGTCATAAACAATGACTTCGTATCGACATATGAATATTTTATAATGGTCCTTAAGTGATTTTGCCAAAGTAATTTTATCTTTTCCACTTGTGTAGGTGAAACATTCCAAAAGACTGCACAACTGACGTAAAATTTAGCTTTTGACTCAGAGTGAATGTGGTTACAAGAATGTATTTTGAAGATTTTCAGGTTTATCACTGTCATCTTTTCAGAAAGAGGAGGAAATGAGTGATTTATCTGTGGTGTCTTTGACAAGGAAAGTGTTGGATTTGTCTGTTGGAATATAGGATATGAACAAGATCTCATTTCCATTTTCTTCTTATTGCAGGGTGTGGACAGCAAGAAGATAGTGGAGAAGCTGCACCAGATTCAGGGCTACATCCAGCAGACCACATCAGCAATGTCAGCTTTGGAACAGCAGGGTGATGTGGTAAGCTGTTGATTTTCTTCTTGTTCTTATTCTTGTTGTTGTTGTTGTTCTTCTTCTTCTTCTCTTGTCTTTTTTATGATTATGATACCATGGTTATCATACATGAAGACATTATTTAGACATTTTTACATTTGTTGTGATGGTGTATTGGATCATTATTTTGTGCTCTTTTCTTTTTTTCTTTTCTTCTTTCTTTCTTTCTTTCTTTCTTCTTCTCCTTCTCCTCCTTCTTCTTCTCCTTCTTCTCCTTCTTCCATCATGATAGTGTATATCAGGGATTCTCAACTTGTGGTAAATTAACCCCCTGTGGTAGAAATATATGTAACAAGTGGTAAATCTCTGATAGTATTGGCTTCTCTAAGCCTAGATGGCAGGTCTAGGAAGATATCGTGTTGTACATCTTTTATTTGTTCAACCCGTCACCCATTCCTGGTTCAGAGTTGCCATTTAACAGTAATGTCTCCAATAATGTCTTTAACTTTTGGTAGGACTTAGTTAATTTCTTTTACATATCAATACAAGGAATTTTGAAAGGTAATAGTATCATGGAGGTAGCATTGTCATCAACAGATTCTCAAATAAAAACACTACTTTGCTCAACATATCAGTCAAGTTCAAACTGATTATGCTTCAGGTATTTAGATTTGGGATTCAGTAACCAGATTTAGCTCTGGTCTTGGCACCACCTCTAGCTGCCCGTTTTGATTGCATCCCAATCATACTCCCGTGGGCTTGGCATGTCTTGGCTTGACTTTGAACATTTTGATGGGTGTTAAAAAAAAGCATAATCATATTTGATAAACTTCTACAGTGATCACAGATTATAGATCAACTGTGACCTTGAGGATATTAACAGGATCTTACTCTCCTAGTGCCCCAGGTAGTGAATGTTCAGTCCCCAAGTCAGATAAAGCCAGTTAAACCATGTCTTCAGTATTCTGATTTTTATGTTGCTGTTTTCTCTTTCTTTTTCTTTCTTTTCTTCTTTTCTCTTCTGTTCTTCTTTTTCACTTCCCCCCTGCCTCTTGTATTGGAATTAGCTCTATGTATGTTTTTTTCCTGTATCATGGAGTATTTTATCCAAGTCTTTAGATTAAAGCTGTTTTCCTTTTTTGTAACCTTGCACAGCCTAACCACTTGTTTACATAAAAGGTGAATAAAGGCAAAATAATATATTTTCAAAAATTGAAAGTTTTCATTAATTTAGATTAGCTTTTCTCATATTTTCTCAGTTATATTTGAAGTGTTAAAGAGGTATTCCAGCTGGGTCATTAGATGTGAAAAAATTGATAGATTTTGATAAAGTGCAAGTTGAAATCTTGAATTCTTCATTCTTAATGGCATTTTGTTTGATATTTCCTAGATTGTTTTTTGATTTTATGATTCATGTTGATATGACATCATGAGATATGATTTTCTCCCCCTCTGGTTGTGGAGACATTTTTATTTTAATTATCATTCCAATATTTTAAGTGTGACAGTATATGTTATTGTGCAGTTTAATATCTTTAACTTTCCATATATTCTGTTTCCATTCCTATTCGTATATTTACACTCGTCAGCAGTACACTGAATTATGTGCAATAATCCACTGATAGAGAAGGCAGGCTGGTAGAGACTGTGATAACACAGTGAATATGTATTAGTGTCCTGTTGTATTCCGTTGATTTTGATTTTTATTTATTTGACTGTCTCTAAGATTACTACTTGATGATATGAAAAATCAGAGTAGTGATAATGGTGTATCACAAAAGCTACCATTTATAAGTAGTTGACAGGAATAGATTGCATATATGTATGTATATATATATACATATCTATATATGTATATCTGTCTATATTTATCAATGTATCTATCTATCTATCTATCTATTTATCTATATATATATATATATGTTTATGTATATGTATAGATTGGCAGACAGATATAATTATAGATATTTAGGTTTAGATTTTTCTTTTTTCTTTTCTATTCTGGAAAAGAAACTCAATAAACCATTTACAGAGATGTTTATATACCTAAGTTATGTCATGTTGCTACTCCCAGTCTAAGATCGGGCAGTACAACACCCTGGCAAAGGTGCTGCGAGACCTTAGGGACTCCGAGAGCAAACTCAAGGCCTATCTAGAAAGTGCCAAGAAGTCCGAGGTGATTAGCGTTAGTGTAACATCCCCCCCTTGTGTGTCACCCTCCAACCCTGCAGCTTAACCTCTTGATTCAACTGATTTATGGTGTGCCCCCTTGTGTCTGTAGGATGGAGATAGTTGGTAACACAGTAACAAAAACATCTAAAAAAAAATTTAGTCACTCGCACATTGGAATGGTTTGTTCTTTCATATATACGTATACATATATGTACATATATATACATACATATATATACATGTATATATATGCATATATATATGCATGTATATATATACATATTTATATATATATATCTACATATATATATTTATATGTACATATAAATTTACATATATATTATATACATATATATGCATATGTACATATATATATATATATATATATATATATATATATATATATATATATATATATATATATATATATATATATATATATATATATATATATACATATATATATATATATATATATATATATATATATATATATATATATATATATATATATATATATATATATAATGTTTATAAATGATTTTATTTCTTTGTCTCTTTTTATCCTTTATTGACATGCATCCCTAGAACTAATGAGAGTATATTTGTTCTACTAACAATATTGAATAACTTTTTGTTGCCCCATTGCATTGTACAATGATATGTAGGATTACTTTTATTGTTCCAATTTGATTTTATCAAGGAAGAAATTGTAATGTAAATACAGATATTTTCTAACTGATAAAAGATGATAAAACTGGGAAAGATTAAATTTGTTATTTTTGTTTTTCTTTCTTTTTTTTCTTCTTTTCCTTTTTTATTTTCCATTTTACTGTGATATTTTATTATAAGAAAACTTAAGAACTATGATACATTCTTAGATACAGACAAAGTACAAAATTAAAATTCATCTCTCTACTTCACAAGGAAGTGGACAGCCTGCTTATTTTTTATTGTCATTTTATTCACTTTATTTCTCGCTCTCTCTTATTTTAAAGGCATATTCTGTGATTGGCATTACCACATTTTGATATATCATTGTAAACATGGCAGGGGCAAACAAGCCTTGTTCTCTAGTTTCGGTTCTTTTTTTTCCTGTTTTCCTGTCCATTTTAACCACAATACATGAATGCAGTAGAAGGAGTGTTTTGTTTTGATGTAGCTTGTCGATGTTTTACTCCTCCAAAGGGTTCCCAGAGTGACATATATGCCAGATTTGCAACACTGAATCAGTCCCTGCAACTTCAGGAGGAGGAGTACATGGACATCCTGGCTAGGTCTCTTGTGCTAAACAAGGTATAGTGATTACCTCTCTTTCCCAAATGATATCTCTGTTTTTTTCAGTTTGGTTTTATTGTGCGAGTTTATTGAGAAGTTGCCCTGGTTGGGGATAGGGATGTTTTTTTAAAGAAGATTTGAGAGTTTTTCATTTTATACTTTAATTGCTTTGATGTAAAATAGGGTTTGTTAAGATTAAGTCTGGAAATTGTTATTATCATTTGTTGGAATTACTGTGCCATTCCCTTCATGCTAGGGTGTTAATTTCTTTAAAAAAAAAAGAAAATGGTAGGGTCAATCTGCTTTATTGTTACTCATTTCTATATTATTAACATATGAATATGACCAGGCTGCAGCTGCTGCACAGGCTGCTGCTCAAGCTGCCGGGAGTCCACACAATGAAGAAACAACAACGCCCGCTTCATCCTCTAGCAGAGAAGAAGTTCCGGTTAGTAGTTTGAAAGTAGAATGTAAACAAAGATATAAAAGTTGGTTTTAAATTTTTATGCTATTTTTCTTTTTCTTTTTCTTTTCTTTTCTTTTCTTTTCCTTCTTTCATAGTTGTGTAATTTTGTCCTGTATTTAAGATTTTATGTTTGGTATTGATTACAAAAACAAGACAGTTATGATGTAATATGCCTTTGCTTCATACAAAGATCAAGGTGAGGCTCCTCATTTAACCCCAAAATACAAATCCATAATGCCACTTATCCCCTCCCCTTGGCTGGGATATGTCTGTGGGAACTTTGATCCATCATTGTAGAACTAAAGATGTACCAATTTAAGGGTGGTAATATGTGAGTCATTCTTGTACACCTGGAAGCATCGAGTAACTGGCACTGACATCGTTAAGATAAGGGGTAGGGGGATAGTGAAAAAAATAAACAAAGTCTAGAATCTAATGACCATGTCTACAGGTGTGCCCAGTACTGAAGGATTTAGTTAGATATATTTCCTTCATATCTTTCTCTAGGTGACTACGAGCAGCTCAGGAGGTGGCAACCAGATCGTTGGCATTGTGGGTCCAGGAAGTGTGCGATCCCTGCAGGAGCGTCTGGCAATGAGCCAGGAGGAGTCACAGGAGATCATGGTGCGCATGAGGGAAAGCATCGCACGCAGAGAGGACCTCATGACACGTTACAAGGTATGCCAGAGGGATTTTCTTTTTGCTCCACCTTCTCTTTATTTTGTGTACTCCATCTACTGTTTTTATTTTTCACCCATTTATAGTTTTATTTGATTTGTTAATTCTTATGATTCCAGTTTTGTATTTATATAAATTTAGGTAAGATTTAAATTGATGCATGTGTACACCTACGAATTTCTGTGTTTAGATGATCCTTAGAGTGAATATTTACAAAACCAATACTATTTTTCTCCAGGCAACTCGTGAACGCCTAGAGAATTTGAAGAAGCAACGAAGGGGCTTGCAGGAGGAGGAGAAACGGCTGTTGCAGTCCGCCAGTTCCTCAGAGACCCCCTCTGGTTCCTTTGACAGTCCCTTGCCTGGATCAGAAAACTGGTCCAATGAGGAGATTGAAACAGCTATCACAGACTTCCAGGTCTTGTACGACAAAATAGATAACCTTCTGACAGCATACAATGCAAAGGCTGAGGTAAAAGCAGAGATGTTATTTAGGGTATTGGGTTTTGGGGGTAATATAACTGTTAGTAGTTTTTTTATAATTGGTAGGCTTTGGTTGATGGTAAAATTGTACTGGCTGAAATTCTCTTGGTGGTAAATTCCTATCACCCAGGCCCTCAGCCAAATTTTCTCATGACAGCATGTTCACGTCACCTGCCCCTCAAGCCAAATTTTTTCATGATCCATCATGTCATCCGGATGGTAGGGGTTAAATATGCATCTCAGCTATTTCTTATTAACACCAGCATCCTGTAACCTCCTTCCAGACTATAGACCCAGACGACGCACAGGCAGTAGCAGAAATGAATAACAAGAAGGAGCAGATTTTGTCAAAACGTAGGGAGCTTATAGAGTCACTTACATGCCTCCGTGGCATCCAGCAGAGGAGGGCACAGGAAGGGCCTTCAGGTAAGGCTTACGATTTTTATTCTTGTTTTGGTTCTTGTTCTTATTCAAATTTCTAAGATTATTATATTGTTTTATGAAAAAAGATATATATATACATCTATAATATTTACTTATTTATTTATGAATATAACTCTATAGTATCAGTGAGTTACTATCATTCACATTTTGGCATAGTAAGATTTGAAGTGCTTGACTGAATTTTCCATTTCACCCCAGATGGCAATGAAACCCCCTCGGCCTCAACTCCCCACACTCAGACAAACAACACGGATACTAGCCAGACCCCCAGGGTCACCACTAGCAATACTGGCAATGAAGGAGCCACTGGAAACCCCCACCCACTTGTGGCACGACAGCAGCAGAGCCCCCCTACCGATGGGGAAGGTGCAGCTCTCTCTGGCTTAAGGAATGCTGTGGCCAGTGTCAACATGTTGTCTGAGGAGATGACCTCCAAGAGGAGTGAGCTGCAGTCTCTTCAGAAACAGCTTGGAGACATGAAAAAGCTACTTGAAGTGACCACAGCTGCACGGCAGGAGGTAAGCAGTCTCTATCCCTGTTCATAGTCTTTTAGTAACATGGAGAGACAGAGACAGAATGTAACCTAATGGCAAAAGGTGATATAATGTCATGTCATGGCAAATAATCACTGTTGATCACAGCTGCATGTACAAATGTGTAGTGATTCACCTGACTACAAAAAATATCTCCTACTGTTACTGAGTTAAATGACTTCATATTTGGAATAAAAGATTTATATATTATCCATATAAAGGGCTGTGAAGTGAATTATGTATTGAGGTTTTATTTAATTCCAAGGACGAGAGGAGAATGATTGAAGCACAACAGCGTCTTGCAAAAGCAGAAAATGAGCATGCCATGGCAGCTGCAGCAGCTTCCAGGCGGGATGAGCAGATGGAAGGAGCAGTTGGGGGGGAGATTGTGGGTGTGGACGGACGCAAGATCCAGCTATCTGAAGCGGAGAGAAAGAATCCTGAAATTGCAACCAAATACAGGTGAGTCTGCTGTTAACCTATGACAGTGTCAAATGACATATTGCCAAATATGTTGTTTTCAGTTTTTAGAGCATATGTAACAAATGTGGTGGCTACTCATTTTCTCTTATACTCCCTTTTAGTCAGTTTTCTGGCATGTTCAATTTTCCACACTGGCTATCAGACAGTCTATTTTATAGTACCTTATTTTTACACCCTGTCTCAGCCATTTTCCCCATCTGATACACAATATTTGTATAGACATAAGTCAGTATTTTGGCTATATGTAGTCACCCATTTTTCTCACTTCTCTCTTTTCTTACCAATGCAGAGAAATCAGCCAATCGAAGGCAAGGCTTGCCATGATGGAGGAGGCACTCTCTATGATCTCCACAGCTAGTAGGAATCGTCAAAATGTGAGGGATGTGCTTCCACCCGAGTATTTAGCTATTCTCGAAGATGCTGAGGTAAGTTGATTATGTGGATTGCTGTTTGAGGGGAGATTTTATAAAATCTTAAATTGTAGGGAATGTGTCTTGCACATAGTTATCTTTGGGCCCATAATAGCACCAAGGGGAGAACTGAATAATTATATATATAGACTAGATATCTATTAGCATAATTTGAAAACAGTGCTCTCTAGAGCTGCACAGCAGTCTGGTACTCAACCACTGAAGATGTATGTGGCAGTTCGCAGGTTAATTAATGGTGAATTTGGATCCAGCAATTGTATAAAGAAGGAACCTCATGCCAGTATGTTTTACTGAAACTGCAGATATAATGCTAAGTTTTATTCTTTTAAATTCTGTATCAGTGAGTGAATTCTTATTTTTAGAACTAAAATGCATATCATAATATGGATGACCAGTATGTGTCAAACATTTATAATTTTTAAAAAGAGTAGTAATTATTGCCTTCATGACAGGGATCTGACTTGGAGGACCCAATACCCCGTAGGGTCACTACAGTTCCTGTGATTGAGGAGGAACCAGAGACAGAAGATAAGTACAAGCCTTCCAGAAGACATGCTCACAGTGCAAGGATGTAAGTGGGTGTTTTCTTATGGTCAGCGATTTAAATAATTGGCCTTTATATATATGCTATATATATTTACACATTTCTCACACTTTCTCTCAGTCTCTCTCACTCTTTCTCTTTCTCACTCACTCTTCTCTAGGGGTGCTAGGAACCGTGAAGGAGCCACATCTACAGGACGCAATGAGCACAATGTCCGCAATGAGGAGAGCCGCGAGATATCAGCCATGCAAAAGAGGCTCAACAAGACGAGCACAAGAATATCAGCTATCAATGAGGGCTCGCGACAAGGCCATGAGAAGGGAGCCATTAAGAAGCAGCCACAGGTTAGTTCAGGGTGGAAACTAATGATCTCAAGACAACTATATTCCTTTTTGGTTTACTGAAGAATCGAGGTATAATCCATGTTCATCAGTGTCGTATTAGTGAAATTTTGAGTAATTCATGTGGATGTTTTAGTATATTTTATGTCAATCCCCCTGAGTAAATTTCACTGATTTGCCTAATCTTGACTACTTGCAGGCACTATGGCGGGAAGGGGGTGCTAATGTCGACCCCAGAGTATCTGAGATGATTGTAATGCAGGAAGAACTGCGGCAAAAGAAGAATGCCCTAGAAGCCCTCATGAGGCGCATGGGGAAGCCCTCTTCCCTCAACATGGACAACATCTCTGACAATATCTCAGACAACATCTCTGAGCCCATGGACAGGCTGGATGGAGTGTCGGGAACAGCAGCCACTTGGGGATCAGGGGCCATGCATGATTACTCTGACAATCACTATCATCAGACAAGGTTTGTTTATGTTTTAGAGTCCCTGTGTCATTGAGGGCATTTGCAATTGGTTATGCATTTTGTACAAGAATGTATGAATATAAAATAGTATCTTATATCTGATATTACTTGGTTATCTAGAATTGTATATATAATTATAGGAAACTAGACCAGATACCAGATTTTCTCATTTTTTATTGTGAGCAGTGATGAGGAATTACTTGAGGAGGACATGGAAGGGGAGGTCCCAATGCACAGCCACCGCCGCCCCCAACAGCAATTGCCACCAACACCCAAAGATCGCAACCACCAGCCTGGGTTCAGTCGACAACGGCGCCATCATGAATCAAGCCGGCTTTCTGTCAATAATTTGGCAACTCCCCAGTTAGAGAGGCCTAAGCATAACCGCTTCAGTATGTATTTTTTCCATAGGAAAGAAAATATGCTCATCTATATTTTTTCTCAGTTTGTGTTATTGATTTCAAATATATCATCTTTTCATACCTGGAAAAGCATGGAAATATTGGTTGTGGAACTTTTAAAGAATACGAAAGAAAACAACTTTTGTGTGGAAGAATTAGACTTAATCAAGTGAATCTTGCAGGAAGTAGCAGTGTGCCCAAGGCAGTGTGGGAGTCTGTTCCAACCATGGATGGACGCACCTACAAGTCCCCCTCCAACACCACACTGCAGGCACAGCAGACCATTGGTTCAGCTCTCTCTCAGGTATATCATAGTATGAAATGGGTGTGATGTGAATTAAATTGCAGCTAGATTGATTTAGTTGATATACCTGTAATTTGAGTTGATATACCTGTTATAAGTAATTGCTTCAAGAATGTTTTATTAGATCAGTAAAAAAAATTCATTGAACATAAAAAGAGATGTATCAATTCCACCTACAGCTGAATCAAGTGCAGGACACCATTAATGGTTTGCGTGAAACCCTGCGCCATGAGCAGAACCAGATGATTAGCACGTCAGGAGGGCAGTATGGCTCAGTCGTGCCCCAGATGATGCCTGACCTAGCCACTGCTAGTCTTGGTACATCCCCTTTGCCACATATGTCAGGAATTGCTGTCTCTGGTGTCGGGGCAGTCACTCCCATGTCTGCCTATGCAGGTCTTGGCTCCCTAGGACTGGCTGGGCAGGGTGAGTCCACCAGTTACATGTAGAATATATTGCATTGATTGGTTTTTGTGATATGCTTTGTTTCTTTTTTTTCTTTTTTTTTAAAGAAACAAAGGCATAGATACAGATATAAGTATATATATGTATGTTAACATAATGTATGATTTTATTTTAGTTTACTCACTTTCTTTAGTCTTTTTTTTTTTTTCAATAACTAAACTCCAACTCTTGAAGAAGAATGATAAGTAATGCCCAAAAAGGGTTAGATTTTGATTGGAAACACTTAACCATTAACTACCTAACTGTATATTGATTAAGTAACTTAGAACTCTTTGAAACCACCTTATGAGCTGCTCCTCAGGCACCATCTGCAGCCATGAGCTATGTGCATATCAAAAGATAATAAACTTACTCAATCTGGCCCTGCACCTCCCAGAGAAGGTGGAACCCAGATATCAAAATATTTTTACTGTTTTGTTTTGTGCAGGCTTTTACTTTTGACTTGTGGCAAGACTCAGAACTGTTGTCATGAATGATCACAATTACTGGCCTGAGCCTGTAGATTTCCAGGGCACCTTAACATTGTTATTACAGACTTTGGATGTTAAGAAGAGCACAAATACTTTAGAGGCAGATGTGTTCCTTAAGCATGACTATTATATTTATTTTCTAGAATTACTGTCTTTATTTTATAGTTGCAGTCTCAAATGGTAAAGTAATTTTCCCTGTTCTTGTAAAAGTCAGGTGTTATTTGGAGTAGATGGGAATACTATATTTTTAAATAATATGATAAAAATAAATAAATAGAAGTAAGTATTAGAGGAGACCTCTTTCATCATGTGTTTGTCATTAAATGTTCTTGAATGAACACAAGTCTAGACTCAGTAATGTGTGAATGAAACAATAAAAGACATTATTAACCAATAGGATTGTTTGAGGATTGATTAGTAGGAAAGCCATCCAGAATAAACATATGGATTATACTAGTGTCCCCTCACACCATTTCATTCACATAGAAACAGGACTGATGTTCTGTCAAGAAAAGGGAAAGGAAAGCATATAGATTTTGCTGATATACTTATATGATACCCTATGCTGTACACATAGTAATACTCAAATTTGGAAATAGCTATTATAATTTAGAAATACTTAAAAAAAAAATCATTTTAGCTGCAAAGCTAGTTGAGCTATGATTGAGAATGAG
>NC_091568.1:39965081-39972581 GCF_042767895.1 Penaeus vannamei | reverse complement strand
AGGAGGAGGAGGAGGATGTCACCAATGGAACCCATGCCCCTTATGCCCTCCACCATAACCTGCTGGCTACCTCTCGTGCCCAGGAGGCCAGGGAGGGCGTCTCAGGTGTCCCACAGAGCCTCTCCTTCCCACAGTATCTTGGTCAGCCGGGTGACAGGGACGCACACTCCAATGGTGTCACAAACCCCATTTATGGGCGTATTGGTGACCTACGGTTCCAGACAGGGTCCTGGGGGTCTCATGAGCCCACACCAGGCATAGAACAGCCACCAGATCAGATTGGCTCCCTCTTGGGTGTGACAGGACTCCTTGACAACAGTCCTACTATTCCTCTCATGCACTTGGACCCTATGAATGAAGAGCGGCCACAGTCTCAGCCCCCAGAGGAGCACCACTGGGCCTCCCTTGCCTCTAATCATCCATTGCATCAGCAGACTACTGATCTGCTGAACAACCAGGTTTGTGCAGCAATAGTTTGTTTACAAGAACTGATCCTTCCCCCGCCCCCCCCTGCACACTCTCTCTCTCTCTCTCTCTCTCTCTCTCTCTCTCTCTCTCTCTCTCTCTCTCTCTCTCTCTCTCTCTCTCTCTCTCTCTCTCTCTCTCTCTCTCTCTCTCTCTCTCTCTCCCCTCCCTCTCCCCTCCCTCTCCCCCTCCCCCCTCCCCCTCCCCTCCTCCTCCTCCTCTTCCCTCCCTCCCTCCCTCCTTTTTTCCTTCCCCCTCTCCCTCCCCCCTATTCTTTCTCTCCGTACACTCCCCCCTGCCCCCATTTTTATTCTCCTTCATGACTTTTTTGTATATTTCTTCATTCTCACATTTTTATATTCTGTCAAGTTATGAAGTCACATCATTTATATTTTCAAGGAAACAGATATTCAAAGACTAACCCTTTATCTCACAGGTCCCCCCAGGAACACGCGCTAATAATTATTGGGACAATTTCCGAAGCTATTCTCGTCAGAATCTCCTCTCTACAGCCACTAAAAGCAACACTAGTGAACATCCAGTTTCTACTGCTTGTGTTGCGGGGACCACGACTACAGGTGCTCTCACCCATCAACAGGTTAGGAAGGATTTTACACAAGTTTGCTACCTACAAGTGTATGACCATTATGTAATCTTTATACATGCTCTGCTTCAGTAGTATGGTATGAAGTTTGTTATCAAAATAAGAATTTCAGGTAGTGGTGCAATATACAGTGATGATAAAGAAACCCTTAAAAATTATTGAAATAATTATTAAAGTCTCTCTTTTATCCCCCTTCAAGTCTGGAGATAATAGCAGGATGGAAGACAAGAGGTTTAATGTAGCCGTTGGCCACAATAACAACACAAGCAGCAACAGCGGACCACGCTCTAGGATGAGCAACCCTCGCATCAACAATTCCAGAGGTGCAAATCCACGGGTCAGAAACCCTGTCTCTTCAAACAGACAACACATCCATGGACAAAATAAGCACAAGACAAATAACCGTAATAAACAAGGTATTATATCAAATAACATATGCTCATGCTAAATTGTGAATTTGTGTAAATATAAACAGCAGTGTCAGATTTTTTTCTAAGGATTAATGAGTACAAATTTTTGAAAAGATGACATGTGTGATTCTTATTTTGCTTGTTATATCACAATTTGGTTGAAGTATTCTTCAGTTACACATATTATATTGTGTATTTACTCACAGTGAACCCTCTTATCTTTCAACTGGTTTTACATAAGGGGGATTTTGTGGAACATGTCTATAAATCTTCCCCTTTAGCTCTATAAGTATGCAAGCAGAATTGCATTTAATATAGTAAATACCCTAATGGCATTATATAGATGTTTTGTCATACCTTGTTTGTTGGAATCATATCAAAAATTTAATCATCATATTGGAAATTATGGGTCTAGAAGTTTTGACAATGCCATGGAAACCTGGATAATGTCATAATGGCATTCTATCTGAGCATCACATTTTTTATGCTTTTGATCACAACACAACAGTTGTTTTTTGTTTGTTTTTTAGGAAATAAAGCTTTAAAGAGACTAAACCCACTTTTGAGTGGATGTAGCTCCTCAGATCCGAAAAAAAACATCAGTTGATTTCACAACAAACGCAGTATAGCAGCCTTCCTGTGCGTATTTTTTATGGGGTTGTAGTTGATTCAGTGGAATGAATTCAAGGGGGATGTCCATCAAAACTTCCTATTAGATTAGACTGATTTGTCAATGAGTATTACGTGATACCAAAATAAAGATTATAGTAAAATAAGTGTGGGATTGTTGATCACCTTTAGCTGTTTATAGTGAATCTAGTCAGAAATCATTCTTAACCATTCCTTCACATATAAGGACTTACGAATTAAAGAGAAATCGTCATCAAAATTAATAAAATTAATTCAGTAATTGCATTGTAGGTGATTGGTCTCACAGGAAAACTGTAACTGTGCAGAACATAAACACAGTTTTTGCTTTATTTAAACATGTTAATTTGGTTTGAATATTTAGTTGGAAACCCATTTCTTCCCAGTGAAATACATGGTCTTCACAAACTTGATTCAAATTTGCCTCCACAGGGGGGTGGTGGTCACATGAGACGAACATCCCAAGAATATCTGGATCCTCAGCAGCAAGAGAGCAAGCCTCTGTCAACTACAACTCCTCACGTGGCAATGGAAGCGACAGGTAGGTCATGTTTAGTGTGGTACTTCCTGTCTGTTTAACCCATTGGATCGGGACGCTTCATTGTGTGGTGACAAGACACTATGCTTCCCCTTTGCAATGTTACTTTCTCTTTTTCTGTATAAGCATGTTTAGCTTTTATACAGTGTATATATTTTTCATTTGATTTGCTTTATCCAAATTGTAATAGACTGTTTTCCTTGCACAGACTCTATCATCTCTCTAGGTAGTCCATAACTCAGTGCAGTAATGATAACAATTAGTAATATTCTGTTTTGTGTGTATTTTTTTGTTTGTTTGGTCTTTTTCTTGATATTCAATTTTCTGTAATACAATCTGTGCTGATGGTCACAGCAGGCGAACTCGCACTCCTCCAGTCATGGTTCACGGATATAACATTCCACATCCATTTATCAATGGAAATAATGCAAAAGCCCCATCCTAAACACCAGTTTATTCTTATCACCCTTCAAGAGCTTTGTGCACTTGCGGCAAGTCATTCCCATCTCCGTAGCCTTCAGGCAAAACGCTCACAAAAGCAAGTTCAAATGACCACAGCCCACAGCCAGATTTTCCCCTGATGGCATGTTCATGTCACTTGCCCCTCAAGCCAAATTTTTTCATGACATGATGTTCACATCTTCTGGATTGTAGGGGTTAAAGACAGTATTATGTTTTTTTTTTTTACACACAGTAATGGCTTGATAAACATTTAGTAATTATGGAATCAATTACTAGGCCTGTGTGCAACATCCTATGATTTTTGTTTTCTAATACTATTATCATCACTACTGGGATGATAATTGTAAAAAAATCAAGGAATTAAAAAAATAGAGGAGGCTGGTTTGGCCTACTAAGTGGCTCATTGGTGACTAAGAGTTTGTAATCCTATTTATGTTTTAAAAGATGACAAAGCAAACCTCAGGTGGATAGTGCTTGTATACTTTCACTCCCAGCATCAATAGTTCAGGTTATAATTAGGAATTTCTTGAATTTGTTTCCCCCAGTAATGCTTTATTCTCTTTATATAGATTGAAATCTTATTTATTGAATAGACATTATATTTTAGAATACCTTTTATAAAAGAAATGACTCACCTCCCATCCATGTACCCCAATAGCGATGGTGCTGGAGCTGTTGCAGTTGAGGTTCTGAGGGAAGCAGAAGCACTGATGCGAAAACACGCCAATCACCCAGAGTTCCTTCTACAGTTATTCCGTCATGCATCACAGATCACAGTCAATACAGACCAGCATGTGGCTGTTGCACTGTTGCAAGATCTGGCAACACAGCCTCATGGCTCAAACCATGGGTAAATATTGATTTGTCTTCCTTCTACTTGTATCTCATTAGATGGTCTCTCAATCATATTATCTTAAAAGAAACTGCTCCTTGTATTCTGTGTAATTATTTGTACATTTAGTTACGAAATTCTAATAAAGGGTTTGGAAATGCTTTAATGGTACAGTTATGGATAAAAATCCACATATAAGCTATAAGATGATGACTAGTAGCAGATACTTGTGAAAATATTAAATAGCTGTCTTCATGTGAAGTATGATAGTAATATTCCTATGTTACTAATATATTTACTTTTATTTATTATCATAGGATGAATAGCAGTAACAGGGGGATCAATAATGAGAACAGTAACTTCTCGCTGCCTGCTCCCCTGCGCGACACCTCCTGGAGAAGCCACTCTACTTCACAGGCAGATCGACATAACATACTCCCCCAGGTACTGATTTTAGGATGATATTGGATGAGTTATCAAGTATCATTATTTGCAAACTAAAATGTTCTGCTGATTAACCCATTGAACATGTATGACATCCTATCATGCCATGGCTGCACTGCATGGACTTGAGGATCATGCTTATATACCATACCATTGGCTCATTTAGCTTCACATATAGATACAAGCGAAGGATTTTTTCTTCTTCTTTTTCTTCTTTTCATCTTCCAATGATTAGGTGCCCAGAGTTATGCTTAAAGTATGGAAAGAGTCAGGCAAACTACCAATGCGTGTTGAAAAAGCCACATTACTGGCTTCTGCCAAATTTTTGTATAGCTTCACAAGTAGATATGAATGAAGGATTTTTCTTTTTTTTTCTTCTCTTTATCTTCCAATGATTAGGTGCCCAGAGTTATGCTTGAAATTTTTGATATTGCAGTCATTGGTTTGATACACTTTTTCTCGCTTTTCATTTCTTTCTTCTTTTGCTTCCTTCCAGTACACAATTCAAATCCATGCTTCCTCTGTATCAATGTTTATAACTAGGTTTCTCTGATATTCCCCAGGAGAACATAAGTGCAGCAGGCCTTTCAGGGTCCGAAGTCAGTGACAGTGGACTCACTTCTGAAGATGAAGACAGCAGGGTAATGTCTTTTTTTGTTTTGTTCCTTCTCTTCTTTCTTTTTTCCTCTTTCATGCTTTGCTTTCAAGTTTCTGTCATATTAGGTGTTGGCTATTGAAGACCCTTGTATGAACTTAAAAGACAGTTCATTTATGCCATGCCAGAAATACGAAGATGTGTCTAATTCTCTTCTAAACTAGATTGTAATAGGACAAACAAAAGGATGAATATCATTATACTTCAAGATACAAAATTTTATAGTATAGACATGAAAAGTCATGTCAAGTGAACTCCTGAGAGAAAGGGGCATTCTTTCTTTGCTGAATTCTCATTACTTATGACTGAAGGTATTTTGAAGTTCATGTCTGTTCATCATTGTGTTTCTGAAGAAAATAGACCAGAAAATATATGACTTTCTTAATTTTCTTATAAGTGATAAGTGTTATACAGCTTTTGATGAAATGGCACTGTGTTTCTTACTTCAAAACATGTCATTTATTTCCAAACTCCATTTAAAAACTGGACATATATATAGATCCAGTTGCCGGTAAAATTACTGCTCCTTCTATTTTATCATAAGCCATACCCTGTACTTTGGTCCCATTTGAACCCTTGAATGCATCCTGGCCTTTGCTCTCCCAGGCATTGTACCGAAACGTGAAGAACCTTAGCCTGAGCCCTGGGGGACGTCCAGGGGCCACGGGAGCAATTCCTCGCACCACCCCAGACATCAACACCAGCCACCCTCGCCCCCCAGCCCCCCAGCCACACCGCTACCAGCAAGGGGGGGTAGTCTCTCAGCCCCACCTGCAATACCCACCCCAAGCCTCGCACCATAATTACCCCTATTTCCAGCAACAACACAATCTCTCCAGCAATCGGGAGAGCAGTCGAGGGACAGCGCACTCTGAGAGCACCCTGTATGACCACCTTCCCTACAGTGACTCCCAAATGAGCAGCTCGCATCCCCAAGAGGCTAGTGTAACTTGTAAAGGTCTTTCCTTGTGTAGGAGTCCTGTCCTGTTTCATTCTCATGCAAGAGGTATTTAGTGCATGACAAAGGTTCATTCTAGAGGGCCACAAACATTTAATTGGTTTTTGTCCTTTGATATGCTATCTCCTTTCATCTGAAGTGCAGTCCCACTTAGTAGATTTATTTCCATATATTATTTTACAATTATTATGGTTCCTAATGATTTGTAGCAAGACTTTTCACCTTGATATTCATTTTCCTAGACCTTCACACTAGGAAAGTACCAAAGATGTAGTTTACTGCATGAAAAGAAAGATAATATAATACTTGATACAATGTTTTAACAAGGCCAAAATCTCAGGTGGAGGAGGAATGGTTGAGACATGCCCTGGAGAGTGAAGAAGCGGAACAGAAAAGCCAGAAGCCGCTGGACACAGCCGGCTCTTCCCCAGAACACCCCCATCATGCCATACATGTAATCATTTGTAATTTATTTTCAATGACAGAATTAGTTTGAACATTCATACTTTACCGTCAAGTTTTTATTTAGATTTCATTATTTACGTTTAATGAATTTATTTATTTATTCATTGCTTTTGTCTAAGGTTTTCCTATATCTTTTTTTTTTCCCCCTTAATTTTGATCATTATCATCATTGTAGAGTAATTTCTTGCTAGAGGAGAAATGTTTCTGTATTTTGATGTGTAATTTCATTTTGCATAGACGCTGAGCAATGACACTGAGTACTTGACGTTCGAGACTCTTGTGTCATCGGCAGTCAAGGCAAGTGTCGAGGTCCTGCAGAGTCATGTGGGGGGAGCTATGACTCCAGGGGGGTCTGTCTCTCCACTGCTTCTCACTACGCTCCACCACACTCTCATTGCACAGGTTAGTTGCAAGCTCTGTAAAAAAGTACTTTATTACATTGAAGAGTAATGAATATTATGTAGTTTTATTTGTCATTTCCATACAAACTTGACGACATTAGGGAAGTAAATGCTGTTGTAGTTTGAAATGCAGTGAACTTACTAAGGGCAGGTGATGGTCCGTCGAGATGCCATTCATCATTGCCATATGATGTTTGAAAGTCTCAGCTTATTAAATCTTTGATAAGGTGTGAAGTCTTTAAAATACTGTCAAGATATTAGGGAATATGATGTAATAGGATGAGGGACCTAAAGAATATTTCCTTTGTGAATTCCCTTTATGCCTTCTATCCCTCCTCACAGATAATATTTTCCACATGGTTCTACCTTCATAGGGATGTGATTAGGATTTCTTGATTCTACTCTCACAGGAAAATGAGTAGGCTTGCTTGAATTTTTGGCATCAGCTTCATCAACATTCTCTCCATAGCATTCATTTTACCTGAAGTATGCTTTGTGTTCCACCCTTTTACATCTCTAGTTTTCAATTTATCCCCTTGGATCCGGTTGCATGACGGAAATCACGGAGCTGAAAACCCTGGGCAATGGGTTATGTAAGTGGCCAGCATCCCGGGCGTG
>NC_091568.1:39957581-39960081 GCF_042767895.1 Penaeus vannamei | reverse complement strand
CCAATGGCAAGTGCTTCTCCAGGTGGGGCCTCTAGTACCCTGGAGGCTGCTAGCGAGAGTCATGCCAGTGCTATGCCCACCTCACAGCCTGAGTCATGGGCGTCCAGTAGCAGCAAGCCACACCTGGCAGAAGCATCATCCAGTGTGTCACAGCAAGAGAGTGCTTCTTCAAGCAGTGGCAGCCAGATGAACAGCAGCAGTCAGCAGGAGTGGGCAGAGCCAGAGCATGAAGAGGCTGTCATGGATGACCTATCTGAGCCAGTTCTACCTGTACATGACCTTGCCGAAGCAGACCAATCACAAGGTACTGGGTATTGCTTTCGGCTTTTAGTCTTTTGATCTAGCATTACCATCACATGCTTTAGTTCATTAATGTGAATGTGAAAATGATGAACTAGTAGATGAACTAGTACACTCTTATTTTGACGAGGCCTAAATAATGATAGATTTGATTAAAATGTTTACTTTAATTTCTAGTGCAAATGTTAAGAGGACAATTAAGAAATCTTTTATTATCCTGTATAATACCAGGAGCCACACCAGCTCCCATATATAATCATATATAGCATTTATATCTCTACGTACTGTTAGATGCAGGTGACGCTGCTGAGGGTGACTGGGAAGATTCACAAGCAGAAGGAATTCAGGCAGACAGTGCAAGTGGGACAGTCGATTCAAGCCCAGAGCAGCCAATACGGTTACAGCCACGGGAAAAGGCATCGCAGGTCAGTGCATTATATTTTTCATGAGGTAATTTGTGCAATATGTTAATGTAATATCCATTTACGTTAAAACTAATTTCACCAACAAGAAACATGAAAATGGGATAACCCAATGAATATTTCATTGTAAATAAGAGTTTGCTCCAAATAACCTGATATTCTTACAGTTTTCTAATTGGTTGAAATGGTAATACATTAACTCCTTTTCATTAATATTCTTTAAAAAAAAATTATATGCTATATGCTTAAGATTCACACACTTTGCTGATCTTCTCTTCTCGTGTTTCTTCTGGCAGGTTTCATTCAAAAGAATTGTGGCTTGTTTTTACCTGCCCTACTTAACCCTTTTTTTTGTCATTCCTTCATTTATGTAACAGATACTTTTTTTAACTTCATGTTAATTCAGCTGTTAGCACTTTCAGTTAGTTCCATTCTAATCAGACCATTCCTCTATATTTTATATTCTGTCTAACTCTACTCCGAGTGTGTAAGGCTACTTTAACTTTCGACTAACAAATATTTCCTTGTAAAATGATTAACATAAAATGTAGTGATAGATACACATTATATGAAGTTGTGTCTCCCTTTCCTTGTGAGATGTTATTTCCAAATGCACACAAACACAGCTATCTATAGATCTACCTATCTATATCTATATATATGTTATATATGTATGTTGTTATATATATAATATATATGTATATATATATATATATATATATATATATATATATATATATATATATATATATATATAATATCACATACATACATGTATACACACATACGAACATACATACGGACATACATACATATACATACACACATGCATACATATATATACATATACATACAAACATATGCAAACATATACAAACATATACATACATATACAAACATATACATACATATACATACATATACAAACATATACATATACATATACATATATATATATATATATACATATACATATAATATATATATATATATATATATATATATATATATATATATATATATATATATATATATATATATATATATATATATATATATATATATATATATATATATATATACATATATATATATATATATATATATATATATATATATATATATATATATATATATATATCCATTAGTGTATCAGTGTATAGCATTCCAATTACTCCCTTTGACTTACTAACCTGTTTGCCCTAACACTCCATGTGTAAAGCAGCAGGCAGAGGCTGAAGGCATGACAGAGTGCGAGGCAGATGAAGCAGAGGGAACAGTCATAGGGGCAGTGGCACACATGGGCTATAGCGCTCATCATGGTCAGGTATGTTGAGGGGTATTATTGTCCATAATAAAGATATGGGGGTGAATTTTTATGTTATTGTGTTGCAAGTTAGAGTACGATGTCCTACAATTAAGATGGGAGGCTGTTGAATTAGTGAGCATAGCAGAGAGGGTAGAGGAAATATTATCTGAATGATAACTTTTAGGAGAAAAAAAATGGACTCATAGATAGTGGCTTCAGTACAAATGGCCTGATTGTTTTCTTTTTTTTTCCCTATCTTTACGCAATGTGTTTTGGAAATTAAATTCAGTATAACTGCTATTTGTATAACATAAGTTTTGCATTTAGTGTTTTTCACATGATTTTTCCTTTTTTGTAGTCTGTTTTCCTTTTCCTCTTTTTACTTGATATTAATGCTGCAGCTTTGCAATATTTACAGTATTTCTCTATCTTTTATGAAATAATTACTGTATAATCCTAGAGATGAAAA
>NC_091568.1:39950081-39952581 GCF_042767895.1 Penaeus vannamei | reverse complement strand
TCTGGAGGGGGTCTTGGGGAAGAAAGGATATTTTCCGTCACTTGTGAAAAGGATGAAAAAATGGAGGACCCTACTGAAGGCCGTAGATTAATATCTTTTAAATAAGTTTTTTTTTTCATCAAATTACTGCTAACGGACTATCCTACGCTTACTTAAACAATAGATATTAATGACCCGATGCATTTTTTTTTATTATACGAGTGTGTGTAAGATCATCATAAAAAAAAATATGATTATAAGGATGGTAGGGGATCTATCGTTCTTGGGCCCTGGAACTACACTGACCGTAGATATTTTTAATACACACAACGGAATGCAGGAATACACTTATCAAATGATGTCCAAATTCACCAGTTTAACACGCGAATTAGCGGCACAGGCAACATTGGGCTCGCCCCGAAATGCCCACGCCCGCTGCCCAGGAACTGATAGATCTGGTAAGACCAAGTACATTCAGTTGTCGGTGTGGGCGGCGGCCAGTGCCCACGCGGACTCATTTTAACCCAATATCATATATAAGGCCTAAAAAGTAATAGTAAATGGTTGAAACAATTAAATGTACTTGAAATCTATGGTCATACAGCACTACGGTAAAGTATTGTGGTGAAAATGATGAAAAAGTTACCGACTAGTGTAAAGTGGTAAATGTCAAAGGTTATAGTGTTACAGGATAGTACGAGAAGGGGAGCAAATGTAAATCGGACATTAATAAAGGAAAGGGTTAAGGGTACAAGGCGATTGGATAGAGTGGGATGTACCTGTTGTTGGGGAAGTTATAGTAACATTGCTTTAAGGAAAACTGGTAAAGAGCTGTTATGTAATAATCAACGGGTAATACGGAGCCAGAAAAGTAAAGGAATGGGGCGAAGCAATTATGCAACGGCTCCTTGTTCATTTTCATTACTAAGCCAATTTTTAATCATATCAGCTGCTAATGCTGCAATCGACAATGTGCAATTTGCAAAATATAAATTCATATTTATTTCGCGTCAGCTGACAATTTATTACTTGAACGTTATAGTATCTTTTTTCCCTTGTTACATATGGTATACTTGTTATAGTCAGGTGTGTTAAGTAAGATAAAAAGGATACTTTAAAGTACTGGGTAGAAACGTGTCTTGTAGGATTTCCAAAATTCGACAAAATTGTTTAGAATATTTTTATAAAGCCTCACCGCAACTGGTACTTCGACGGATTATAAACTTCAGTCATGCTCAATTCAAGAGGAAAAGGAATACAGAGGGAATTTTCAGGTTTTATTTGATATGACGTATAAAAAGTTATTATTATATCGACTGCCTAAAGGCAAAATTTACCGCAGCGGGAAGGGGTCTTTCGCTACGCTCAGCTGCTTCCCAGCTTCTCCCTGGCCATCTTGCCGAAGTCCTCCGCGCCCTTGGCGTTCATCTCCTCGTAACCGGCCATGTTGGCCTTGCAGCGCGCCAGCCACGCCGTCACGTTCTTGTGCTTGCTCAGGTCGATTCCAGCGGCCTCGAAAGTGGACACGGTGGCGACCAGGACGAAGTCGGCCACGGTGACGCTGTTGCCGACGGCCCACTCGTGGCCGTCCAGGTACCCGTCGAGCCAGCCCAGGGCTTCGTGCAGCTTCTCAAGCTTCTCTGGGTTGGCCTTCGTCTCACCGCGGAACATCACCGGGTACTGGGAAGGAAGGCGAGGACAACGTTACTACTACATTAAATCACACAAAAATATTGTAAAAGGTACGTTTAGGAAATTTGGTTGGTGATTATAGCATACTAAATCACACAGACCCCGATTAGCTGAACTAATCTGGATAACACGTGAAGCGACGGACGATCGCTTCCATTCGAACAGTACCTCAAGCTAGCCAGATCCTCGAGGAATACGAAGAACGCTAACAATTCTGTCAAGTTGAGAGAACCATCCGAATAATTTCAGGACGCGGAGTTGAACTCTGTTAAAGGGCATCTTCACTCACCACGTATTCGCCGAAGCGGAAGTACAGCGTTCCCATGTCGAAGTACATGAGGCGGTCGACGAGGGCGCGCGTCTTCGGGTCGGAAGGATAGAGGGAGCTATCCTTGCCGTACTGAGTAGCCAGGTAGGAGCAGATGGCGCGGCTGAAAGAGATCCTTTGTTAGTCTCGGGCCAGCTACAGCCTAGCGATTAACACAACTGTTTCTTGGAGAACTTCGTAGGATTAGCAGGTAGGGAAAAGGGTAACTCGGCCAGCCCTACGCACCTTTCCCAGAGAGCGAAGTCCCCGTCGACCATGGTGGGGACGCAGTGCTGGGGATTGATGGCCACGAACTCGGGCTTCATCTGCTCCCCCGCCATGAGGTCGAGCAGCTTCAGGTTGAGTTCGACGCCCACTGCCTTGGCCGTCAGCATGCATGATCGGCAAGGGGCCGACAAGGGCATGTAGTAAAGGTCGACAGGCATCTTGGGTCTGAAAATGTACAAACGAACAAGGTCAGGTTCCATTTTTCGCAGTGGAATGCGAAATGCAAGATAGCAA
>NC_091568.1:39942581-39945081 GCF_042767895.1 Penaeus vannamei | reverse complement strand
GAAGACCCAAGACAACCAGTCACCACAGGCTCTCTCCATGATGGAAATCCAGCATGCCGATGTCGAGATGCAGGATGTGGATCCATAAGCACCCACGAGAGCTGTCCTTGTGGATTTTGAGCCGACAGATGGCGAGTCTGATGGCGATTGACGTCAGCTGATGTCAGCACCGAAGCAAGCTGTTAAAAAGTGCTGGGGATAACGTAGGGAATTTGAAATTTTCATTTACAATAATCAAAGTCAATTAAGAATAACTCATACATCTAATCTACCAGAAGGAAAAAAAAAACGAAAGAAAAAAAATCAGCTTTACCAAGGAATCTAAACACTGCCTTTTCACCCGACACGAAGTCCCCGTCAACCACAGAAGGACCACAACGCCCAAGATTGATGATTCAGGCTTCATTTACACCCCGCCCGATACATTGAAGCAATTTGAGATTCCTGTCCAGCCCGCACGCCCCCAGCCGCCCGCGCTCGTGACGGTCAGACGCCAGCAAAGAGACGTGTTGTAATACCCGACAGATATTTTAACACGGGGGAACATAGTTGTCTTCTTGGGCAAAGAATACAGATCAATTTGGCTATTTTTTTCCTTTTTCTTTCTGTGTATTCATATCCTCTACGTATGTTTATTTGAATAGATTGTTCCTGTCCTTTAGATATTGTTCAAACCTGACCACCTGTTATCCCGCGCGAGCTACGAATATGTCTGCCCGAGAGATTCCAATACTTCCTCAACTTATACATTTAAAAAAAACTTACCATTTACTACAAAATAAATATTCTAGAAGAGGTTTGTATATTGCACGAATATATGCTCCCACTGTTGGTTTGTCGCGAACAAACAAAGCAAATAATTAAATAAGTTTTGGCATTGCTTGCATTTGGCAGTCATAGACTTGCAAGTCATGCTTACTTGCGTTTCTCTCGTACCCAAGAATTTGCAGACTGTTTCTCCTTTATTTGTTGAAGAAGGCGGATCTGAAACGCGTTTGGTGCCACTGAATACTGCATTTCTCTTAGGAACGAGTAGATACGTCTATTAAAAGAAATATTTAATTGATGCATAATACACGACACAATAAATGACAGCGTAAGAAAAACATAAGATGTTGTTTAATATAATTAATTACTTGTTAGTCATAAGAGGTTAAATACGTCCATTAAAATATTTTATTGATGATGTATAATACATGTGACACTATAAATGACAGCTTAAGAAAAACATAAGATATTGTTTAATCTAATTAATTACTAGTTAGTCATAAGAGGTTGTAATCACTTTTGAACCTTTTCATCGATAATTTAGCTGTGGTTTAGATTCGCACTCAAAGGTAAGTATATAACGCCAATCCAAAATCATCTCGGTAACATTTTCGGCATATATGGGAATAACAATAGAAAATAATAAGAAAGAAAATGGAAATGAAAAGTCGAGAGAAGGCAAAAGGGCGGAAATTCGACAAAACAGACATAACCCACTAACCTCACCACAGACACTACCCGACAGTGCAAAAACCTGCCTCCTCCGGCAAAATACTCGCTAAGGTAAAAAGTTGAAAGCGAAATTGCTCAAACTTGTAAGAAATTTTATTTTTAGTTAGGTTTTTTTCTTTTTCTTCTATATAAACGTTGTTTTACTCAGTTATTTAAACATTCCCGATGGAAAAAGATGCTTCATCAACTTAAAAAAAGACATCAAACATCTTTCTATTCAATTTCCCTCAAGATTCAGTACCGGGTCATCTTTTCCCGAAATCGTTGTAACCGGTACAATTCCTTTGCCTTATTCCCTTCTGTCTCCAAGCACGAACCCACAGACCAGTCCCCCCTCTGCAAAGGACATGCCATGCAACAGGTACGTCGCCACAGCAAAGGACAAGCAATGCAAGACAAAAACCCAAATTCGGCATCGCATACCAACCAACACTAACCTCTAAAAAAAGAACCAAAAAGAAGAAACTAGAAAAAAAAATAATATAACTATATACTCTAAAATTATGGATTAAAAAATATATATATAAAAAACAGG
Organism: Penaeus vannamei; assembly: GCF_042767895.1. Classification (NCBI taxonomy): domain Eukaryota; kingdom Metazoa; phylum Arthropoda; class Malacostraca; order Decapoda; family Penaeidae; genus Penaeus; species Penaeus vannamei. The sequence continues at coordinate 39,943,046 of NC_091568.1, read as the reverse complement.
GAACAGAACAATAGAGGTAGATAAAAAAGAGAGAAAAAAAGCGAGTGTTGCATCTGGACATCCGGGCTTCCCAACCGGAGGAGTCTGACCGCGTGTACAGAATACCGGAATGAGGCAGTTGATGAGGTGGTGATACAGACGCTGGCAGAATCTGACCTTGATAGACCTCGATTCTGTCATGGAATCTACCTCGTCTCGCTGTTATATGTTACTGTTGTCATATATATATTTTTGGCCTATTTTTGCAAGTTCGAACGACTCGCATTAAATAAATAGATAAATAAATCTGCGAGTGACTGGAAACTGATGGAGATAGAAGTGGGATCCTTCCAGAAGGAGGTATAAGGGCCGAACAGAATATTTTCTGTCTGTCTCTTTCTTTCTATCTCTCTCTCTCTCTTTCTCTCTCTCTCTCTTTCTCTCTCATCTCTCTCTCTCTCTCTTTGTCTCTGCCTATGTCTGTCT
>NC_091568.1:39925081-39940081 GCF_042767895.1 Penaeus vannamei | reverse complement strand
TTTATTGCTGTGTAAATGCAGGTCCGTATATATGTATATTTACTGGGTCGAGCCTCGCACAATTCTAACAAACAGGCTGATTATCTGCAAAGGAGAGAGCGCTATGTTGCACAGAGCTGGCTAGGAGGAAAGCAGAATAATCTTTACAGTGGATAAACGAGGGAAGTTTTCTTTTAAAGAATGTTTTAACTTTGTCTTATTATTTTGTGTATGATTTTCTAATAATTCCTTTACTTTTACCTTGTTTAGTAATTGCCTTTACGCTTTTAACCTTTTCATAGTCGTATGTACTTATGATTGTATTTGCTTGATTTGTGTTTTAAGTTTACACGGTCCAAATAGAGCAGAATTAAGGCTTTAATAATTCACTTTAACTTCAATTAGAATAAAAAGATAAGCAATCACCTTTGTTTACAGTAAACGTCTTCAGAAAAGTGTCATAACTTACTGCCTTAGCCTCTTACCCAACCCACCTTTTTCCTCCAGTTGGTATAATTCCAGGTTCCAGGAATCCAGGTTCTCATCGTATTTCTGTGTAGACTAAGATGTATGGTCGAAATGGATGAGGATTAAGATTAGCATTTGAAAAAAAAGTTCTTGTAGCTCAAGCTCAAGATCAAATAAGGTTAAGAAATTAAAGATACGGCAACTGTCACTCCTTTATTTTGGGGAAAAGCAGTAGTATTCGTCATTCTAAATCTCCGTTCACTCTCCCTCTCTCGGTTGATTGTCTTACATGTGACAGAGCCTTTTCGAGAGGAACTCCCACTCCCAGTGGCGCCCTCGCAAAAGCCGCGCCCCTACTTGCCTGCAAGCTTCGCCTTGGCCATCTTGCCGATGTCATTCACGCCGGGGGTGTTCGCCTCGTGGTAGCCCCGCAGGCCGTTCTTGCAGCGCGCCAGCCACGCCGTCACGTTCCTGTGCTTGCTCAGGTCGATGCCGCTCACCTCGAAGGTGGACACGGAGGCGACCAGGACGAAGTCGGCCACGGTGACGCTGTTGCCGACGGCCCAGTCGTGGCCGGCCAGGAACCCGTCGAGCCAGCCCAGGGCTTCGTGCAGCTTCTCCAGCTTCGCCGGGTCGAGCTTCTCCTGCCCGAAGAACATCACGGGATACTGGAGGGGGGGCGGGGGGGGGGGGGGCAGAGCAGTCAGTTATGTGTTTATCATACATTTTTATCGCCGATTTTTTTCGTCTTTAATTATATGAATATGGTACACAAGCATGAATACTTATCATTTGCAAACAGTGCAATAAATAGGAAGTATCTTTTGAAATCATAATAATAATAACAATAGAAAAAATAACTGTAAGAGCGAATAAACGAAAAAAAATGCATGAAAGCAAGAATCAGAGGAACCACTCACCACATATTCGCCGAAGCGGAAATACAACCTATCCATGTCGAAGTAGAGGAGGCGGTCGACGAGGGCGCGCGTCTTCGGGTCGGACGGGTAGAGGGAGTCGTCCTTGCCGTATTTGGATGCCAGGTAGGTGCAGATGGCGCGGCTGGAGACATAAGGATTGCAATTTTGGTTTTTAAGAGAGCTGTGTTACTTCCATGATATTTTGGGCTATTTGATATGGCAAAGGGAAGATCTAGGATTAGTGTGGGTCAGGAAAGTCTCTGTGATGTTGAACCTTCTTGTGTATCCACTATGCGTTTAGACACCCTTTCGAAAACGTCTGAGATCAGAGACACGAGACCCGAACAACAGCGCCTCTCACACACGTACCTCTCCCACAGCTTCAGGTCCCCGTCGACCAAGGTGGGGATGCAGTGCTGGGGATTGATGGCCACGAACTCGGGCTTCATGTGCTCTCCCGCCGTCAGGTCGAGCAGCTTCAGGTTGAGATCGACGCCCACTGCCTTGGCCGTCAGCATTACCGACCGGCAGGGAGCCGACATGGGCATGTAGTATAGGTCTATGGGCATCTTGGTTCTGCGAGGAGACAGAGAAAAATGATAAGGTACATTGCTGTTGGTGACAGATAGATGAGAAGTAAAAGATTGTTGCAGACGCGGCCGCTGCACGCTAAACTCTTTCCTACTCTCATCTCGACACGCATTCCAAGATGAAACTAAATAGTTAAACAAACGATAACATATACTAACAATCTCTTGGAAGAGCTGACCTTAAAGATCATAAAATTTAGCACCATTGTACTTAATAAACAGCGTAATGTATCACAACTTACTTTCTGTTGGGCTGCGTCCTTCTCGCTTGAAAGCCGAGGTGCGTCTGTGCACTAAAGAGTTGATAATGCTTCCTCTTGTCTTTTATCTTTAGTTTTAACCGTCACGGTTACTTTGCAATACATCTTACAATGAGCTTGTTAAAAAAGAAAAAAAGGATAATTGTATCTTATCCTAATCATAAAAAATGTTAACGAACCCGTTGTGGTAATATTTAATGCTGGTAAAATCAATTATCAGAATCACATACAAATGCCACTGAAATATCACAACCTGATTATAAACAAATATGTGCGAGTGTTTGATATTAATATTTATGTTCAGTGTTACTAATCTGCTTTTGCTTCAAGTATGAATAACACAACTTTTGTGGAATGTTCATTTGGCCTTTAGGGGGCCGTCTCGGAAAATGCCTACCTTGCTCCACTCATTTCAAAAAGAAAATGGTTAGGGATAAGTAAAAGATTTTTTTTCAGGATATAAATTATATAATTGCGCTTCGTATCACATATTTAATCCTACATTCCATAAGTAAGGATCTCACAAAAGACGAATTTTGTATGTTTATTTATTTATTTATTTTAGCCGTCCGCTGTACCGTCCGATGGTCGTGATTTCCTCCGATATACTTTTAAAATATTCTTGCCTTAGATCTACCTTAGATTTTTTTTTTAATTCTTTTTATTTCCTTTAATCGTTTCATTTTCGGACTGGTTGACATAGTGACTACTTTCTGGTGGGTATTTTTTTCAGTTTTACGGAATTTACATTTAGCATTCTATTTCCGAAATTCTAAAAATACGGTCTTTGATTTGCCATGCGCACTCCGATGCTCCAGCGAAAGCAACATTACGAAGCTGTCGTATCTGAGTTGCTGGAGAAGTTCGAACGCTGACCGGTGCCGAACCGAATGTAAACAAAGAACTGGGAAAACGCCGTTGGAAATCTGGACACTTGGCAAATTTCGTTATTTCTTCTTTTTCAGGAAATCTAATAATGGTATATATATATTAAAAATCTGGACACGGCAAAGTTCGTTATATCTTCTTTTTCAGGAAATCTAATAATGGTATATATATATTAAAAATCTGGACACTTGGCAAATTTCGTTATATCTTCTTTTTAAGGAAATCTAATAATGGTATATATATATATATTTAAAGAAAAACTGATTTATTGCACTGAATGTACATACTCTTGTCTGAAACGTTTAGTAAATCCACTGAATCACAAAGACAATAAACTTAAAACTACTTTTTTCTAAAGGTAAATCCGATTGTGAAGAACTACTGAACTGTAGAGGACAATATTGGTACAAAATTATTATACTTATGTAGTCCTAACATACATAGAACATGTCGGTCCAATTTTGAGAATTATAATAGGATATGTTTGAATTAAAATGAAAGGCGAGATTTACAGCTGTTGATTTTTTCCCACGCTCCAAACTGGGGGTAGGAGGGGGGGGGGAGATGGTCCCTTGGTGGATATAATATTCGGGTTTATATGTATTTAATCACACGAACATTAGGTTAACCATTTTAATTATCCTCATGTAATAGGCCTACATCCATTTGTATGCAAAAGAATAGTATTAGTTATCCATATCAAATCGTTTTCTTTAACATTTTTTTCAATAATAAAAGCCCTTGAGTATAGAGTTGGTGTTCAGTCATTTGCACTTATTATACCTGCTTAGAAGTGCTTTAAATTCATCAGACAGACAGGTATGGTTAGGTATATATTTTTTAATGGCACCTACGGCCTATGGTAATGTTTGCATGTTATGGAAAGGATGCGATAGCTGTTTCAATTCTATGCGAAGACCGTGCCAAAGATCCGAGTTTAAAATTCTATCTATTTTTTATTCTAGAGTGAGAATCATTGTGTAATGTCAAGCTCAACATAAAACAATCGATATGTCGCTTATACTTCCGAAGTTCAACCTAATACCAATGAAAAAATGAATAAAAGAATGAGAATTACTGAAACACTATACATGCACCCTTACTACTACCACCGAATTATGAATGAAAAAAAATCTATCTATCTATCTATAAATGGAAAATAAACGTCCATTTTCTGTTTGTACTGTGACTGTTTTCATTTTCATTTTTGTGTATACGTTTGTGCTTGTATTTACGTATGTATGTATATACACGCTCACATAAATTCTCATACATTTAATTCCACAAGGTATTCGCCGCTAACGGCCTTATCTGCTGAGGCGGCAGATAATTTTGAATAATTGATTCATTGATCACACTGAGAAAAGAATATTACTGATGTGTCAGAAATACCGCTCACTAGATATTACAACTTTTTTCAATCCGTAGATAAGCGCATTAGTTCCCATTAGCCTCAACCGAAGCCGAAACAAAGGCTTGGACTGATAAGATACGAACACGTGAATGCTTTTAACGGATCAGTGACAAATATTTCTCGAAATATTTCTCGAAATATTTGGCTGGACAGTTGAAGTTCGTATCGTATTTCTGCTGCCAAAGCGACTAAGCTGTGTGGTTGAAGTTGATGTGAATGAAAACAAGCATTTGATCAATGATTCAGTTCAGTTTATGGTCAAGGTCAGATAAGGTTAGGACATTAAAGATACGGTAACGGTCACCTTTATTTTGGTAAAGAGAGCGCTAGATTCCGGCAGATCTTGTAACGAACATATTTTGGGCAAAGTACAACAGAGGAAATATAATAGTATAATGAGCTCCACCATCCATTCTTTAATCTTCACTTCTGTTTCATTAAGTGCACAGCTGTTAACGATGCATTTCTTTTGTTATGCTAAATCTCCGTTCATTCTTCCTCTCTTGTCTAGCTATTTGGTTGATTAAGTTTTACACGTGATAGAGCCTTTCCGAGCAGGTGAACCCCCGCTCCCGAGACCGCCCTCGCAGACGCCGCGCCCCTACTTGCCCACCAACTTCTTGGCTATCTTGGCGATGTCATTCACGCCGGGGGTGTTCGCCTCGTGGTAGCCCCGCAGGCCGTTCTTGCAGCGCGCCAGCCACGCCGTCACGTTCCTGTGCTTGCTCAGGTCGATGCCGCTCACCTCGAAGGTGGACACGGAGGCGACCAGGACGAAGTCGGCTACGGTGACGCTGTTGCCGACGGCCCAGTCGTGGCCGGCCAGGAACCCGTCGAGCCAGCCCAGGGCTTCGTGCAGCTTCTCCAGCTTCGTCGGGTCGACCTTCTCTTGCCCGAAGAACATCACGGGATACTGGAGGGGGGGGGGGGATATTAGGAAATTAATAATGGAGGCTGAATATCAGCATGTTTTAAATGAAGAAATGGAAGGAAATAGTAATGGTATTGGTGAGATGATACTAATTTCAATGACAACAATACAATACTACTGTAATGAACATGATAATAATAATTGGTAATGATAATAACAGATAAGAACAAAAATAATGATGATAATGATGATCGTAGTAATAATAATGATAACAATAATAATAACAATGATTATAGCATACATTTATGGCATAGATATAAATCCATGTTGTCCTAGATCACGCGGCATCCATGTTGTCCGTGTGCGTCTGAAATTGGCCAGGACTTCTGCTTCGTTTGCGAGGGTTTCCACCGGCCGTATAAAATGGCACGTTGTAACCCCTTCTTTATTACACTTATTTGCTTCAGTTTCAGGTAGTTAGCTGCCCTTAGCCTTTCTTCCTCTCCTTACACTAAGGAATCCTCCTCCTTCAGCTTATTATTACTCGCCCGTCAGAGAGGTCAGAAGCAGACAGAGCAGGGCTTCTCCACGTAATAACCTAACCCAACCTAATCTAATCTAATCTAATCTAACCTAACCTAACCTAACCTAACCTAACCTAACTTAATCTAATCTAACCTAACCTAACCTAACCTAACCTAACTTAATCTAATCTAACCTAACCTTACCTAACCCAACCCAGCCTAACCCAACCCAACCTAACCCAGCCTAACCTAACCCAACCCAACCCAACCCAACCTAACCTAACCTAAACCAACCTAACCTAACCTAACCTAAACCAACCTAACCTAACCCAACCGACCATAACCTAACCTAACCCAACCTAACCTAACCCAACCCAACCCAACCCAACCTAACCTAACCTAAACCAACCTAACCTAACCTAACCTAACCTAACCCAACCTAACCTAACCCAACCTAACCTAACCCAACCCAACCTAACCTAACACAACACAACCTACCCTAACCTAACCTAACCTAACCCAACCTAACCTAACCCAACCCAACTTAACCTAACCTAACCCAACCCAACCTAACCTAACCCAACCTACCCTAACCTAACCTATCCCAACCTAACCCAACCTACCCTAACCTAACCTAACCCAACCTACCCTAACCTAACCTAACCCAACCTAACCTAACCCAAGCTAACCTAACCTAACCCAACCTAACCTAACCCAACCTAACCTAACCCAACCTAACCTAACCTAACCCAACCCAACCTAACCTAACCCAACCTAACCTAACCCAATCCAACCCAACCTAACCCAACCTAAACTAACCCAACCTAACCTAACCCAACGCAACCCAACCTACCCTAACCTAACCCAACCTAACCTAACCCAACCTAACCTAACCTAACCCAACCCAACCTAACCTAACCCAACCTAACCTAACCAAATCCAACCCAACCTAACCCAACCAAAACTAACCCAACCGAACCGAACCTAACCTAACCAAACCCAATCTAACCTAACCTAAGCCAACCTACCCTAACCTAACCTAACCTAACCTAACCCAACCTACCCTAACCTAACCTAACCTAACCCAACCTAACCTAACCCAACCTACCCTAACCTAACCCAACCTAACCCAACCTACCCTAACCTAACCCAACCTAACCTAACCCAACCCAAGCTAATCTAACCTAACCCAACCCAACCTAACCTAACCCAACCTAACCTAACCCAACCCAACCTAACCTAACCCAACCCAACCTAACCTAACCCAACCCAACCTAACCTAACCTAACCCAACCTAACCTAACCCAACCCAACCTAACCTAACCTAACCTAACCTAACCCAACCTACCCTAACCTAACCCAACCTACCCTAACCTAACCCAACCCAACCTAACTTTTTATATTATTTATGATAAGGATAATGATCGTAAAAATGACAATGATGGTAATGATAACAATAATAATAGTAATACGAATAATAATAATAATAATAATAATAGTAAGAAGAAGAAGAAGAAGAAGAAATAGCGATAATGATTAATAACAACATCAACGAGGATAATAACTGAAACAAGAGTGAGTAACCGAAGAAAATGAGTAAAGCAAGATTCAGAGGAACCGCTCACCGCATACTCTCCGTATCTCTGGTAGAGCGTTCCCATGTCGAAGTAGAGGAGGCGGTCGACGAGGGCGCGCGTCTTCGGGTCGGACGGGTAGAGGGAGTCGTCCTTGGCGTATTTGGATGCCAGGTAGGTGCAGATGGCGCGGCTGGAGACATAAGGATTGTAATTGTGGTTGTTCAAGGAGGTGTGGTACTTAGGTGATATTTGGGGGATTATTTATGTCAGTGGGAGGATTTTTTTGGTTAGTTTGGGTCCCGTGTTTTGGATGGAGTGATGGGGACACCTAAAAAAGCTGTTCTGTGGGGCTATCATGACTTTGTGAAGAGGAGTCAGCTTACATGATTTAACGGCAGATATAGCATAAATATTTGCTCGGGAAAGTCTCTGCTACGTTAAGCACTACTGTGAATCCATTGTGAGTGTAGAAACCATTACGAAAACGCCTATCAAAGCCACAAGACAAGAACAACAGCGCTTCTCACACACGTACCTCTCCCACAGCTTCAGGTCCCCGTCGACCATGGTAGGAACGCTGTGCTGGGGATTGATGGCCACGAAATCGGGCTTCATCTGCTCTTTCGTCATGAGGTCGAGCAGCTTCAGGTTGAGATCGACGCCCACTGCCTTGGCCGTCAGCAGTACCGACCGGCAGGGAGGTGACAGAGGCATGTAGTATAGGTCTATGGGCATCTTGGCTCTGCGAGGAGACAGAGAAAATGATTATATGCTATATGTTCGTCTGAGTGTCTTTCTTGGCGATAGATAGATGAGAGATTAATAAGAAATATACGAAGAAATTGAAAGAATAAATAATCATGATGATGGTGACAATGATAATATCAATTATAATAGCAATGCTACTAATAACGATAATGTTGATAATGACAATAATAATAATAATAATAGCAATGGTGATGATACTTATAATAATAATGATAATAACAATGATAATAATGATCATAATAGTATTGATAATGATAATGATGATTATAATAACAACATGTTTTTTATTTGGCTAAATGTCATTGTTGGTGAGACAGATAGTCGATAGACAGATGAGAAAGATTTTTGCAATGCAATTTCCAGTCACGAATCCCTAACACACAAAACTCTTCCCTACTTTTATCACCTCGACGCTCATTCCAAAATAAAAAAAAATATATATAAAAGATATTCCAAGATAAAAGATAAATAAACGACACCAATCCACAATCTCTTAGAATATCTGACATTAAATAGAATCAGTTTTAGCAGCGTTATACTTGCTAAACAGTATGTTATTTGTCTCAACTTACTTTATTCTGGTCTGCGTCCTCCTCGTTGGTAAGCTGAGCTGCCTCTGTTCGGGCAGGTGATGATAACGTCTTCTCGTGTCTTTTATCTTTAGTTTTAACCGTCACGCTTAGTTTACATCACCTCTCACGCTGAGTTTGCAACTCCTTAAAGAGAAAGAAAATGAGAAATATATATTTTTGTCTTATAAAAAAAAAATGATAACGACATAGTGATTGTAATATTTCAAGTTGGTAAGATAAATTATTGTAATATCTCCCCCAATTCCTTGTTCGTTGTTGTTAGAATGGGGGGTGGGGTGGGGGGGAGGGTAAAGGATCACCCCAACCTTGGACCTCATCCCTCGCTTCAACTAATTTTGCAAGTTATTTCCTTCTCCCCCTTTCCTTTTCCTTCTCTTCTTCATGCCCTTCTTCTGTCCACTTTCTAAGGCGTGAGAGCCGTGCTTGAAAAGGTGAAAGGCTGGATATGTGTCAGTCCTGAACGGCATTCGTCCTCCGTTTGCTCTTCCCTCTTTGCCCTTTTCACTACCTTACTAACCCCCCTTTCTTCCTTCCTCCCTCCCATTCCCCTCCCTTTCCTTCCTTTCTTTCTTTCTTTCTTCCTTCCTTCCTTCCTTCCTTCCTTCCTTCCTTCCTTTCCTTCCTTCCTCCCTCCCTCCCATCCCCTCCCTTTCCTTCCTTCCTTCCTTCCATCCCTCCTTCCTTCCTTCCTCCCTCCCTCCCTCCCTCCATCCTTCCCTCCCTTTCCTTCCTTCCTTTATTTATTTATTTATTTATTTATTTATTTATTTATTTATTTATTTATTTATTTCTTCCTTCCTTCCTTTCCTTCCTTCCTTCCTTCCTCCTCTCCCATCCCCTCCCTTTCCTCCCTCCTTCCTCCCACCCTCCCTCCTTCCCTCCCTCCATCCATCCATCCATCCTTCCCTCCCTCCCTCCCTACCATCCCCCTTAAATAAATAAAATAAAAAAATAAATACAAAAATGAATAGATAAAATTGATAAATAAAAGGATAAAATAAAAGTTGAAATAGGACAATTAATCTGATTATAAACCATTTACTTCCAGAATTACCATAACTTCGATATTCTTGAGATATCTATTTTAAGGCACTTCTCACTGAAACCAAAGCGTCACCGCAAAAAAATATGAAATTACATATCTCAAAGGTTTTCATGTTATCTGATCTACGCGCATTTTGTTATCTCTTTTGATAGTATAACGTAAGATAAGCGACCGGTTTGTTAGAATTATGTGAGGCCCGACCTTATGAACATTCATTCATTCAGACATGCATATACACTGAAGTAAATGCATGTCTATCTGTCCAGACATGCTTATCTACCGTATGGATAGATGGATAGGTGTGTATATATCTGATAGATAGATAGGTATTCATTTATCTCTGTGTATATCCGTGTCTGTATATCGATGTCTCTCCCTTTATCTCTCTCTTTCTCTCTCTATTTCTCTTTCTCTCTCTGTCTCCCTTCCCTCTCTTTCTCTCTCTATCTCTCTCTTTCTCTCTCTATCTCCCTTCTCTCTCTTTCTCTCTCTATCTCCCTTTCTCTATATATATCTATAGAAAGAGAGAGATAGCTCTCTATCTCCCTTTCTCTCTCATTTTCTCTCCCTTTCTCTCTTTCTCTCTCTATCTCCCTTTCTCTCTTTCTCCTTTTCTCTCTTTCTCTCTCTTTCTCTTTCTTTCCCTTGTATGCCTTGCATTACTTTAGCAAACCGGCCGAAGGATTGTGCTGTCAAACAAACAAACAAACAAACAAACAAACAAACAAACACAAACACAATGATCAGTGAAGATAAAGAAACGGCAAAACGAGAACAAAATACGAAAATGTATTAAAGAGAAAATAGAAGAAATATAAGACACAAGAGAGAGATAAAGAAAGCCACCGACTGTTGATAAGAATGAATTAGTTATCGTTAACAATCTTATCGATTCACAATGACAAAGAAAACGTGACATTGTAATTTCACTCGATCACGTGACCTTGGCATAGTGATAAGGATGATGACTGCATTAAATAACTTTTATTCTTGTGATAATCATGAGAATTACAATCATTATTGATGCTATTAATACCGTATCCGATGATTGTATTGGTTATATAAAATGAACATTGACAATAACAATATAATTATCCATTACAGCATTGACTTCATCAAGCAATAAAATAAAAATTCAAATCAAGATGAATTACATTGTTTATTATTTCCAATATGTTGACTGTAAAATTTAATAAAAAAATATAAGGTAAAGAAAATTATCTGCGCCTATTCTCAAAGCAGTCATATCCACATATTTCATTATTTATTAATTTACTCATGTATTTCTCCCTTTATTACCATTATCATTTATTCATTTATCTATTATCATTATCATTTATTTATCTATTCATTATCATATTTTTTTGTAAAAGGATCCACGTGGTTTTGAAGTCTTGTGAGAAGTGAATGTGGCAGACAGGAATTTTTTTTGTGCTCGCGGATACATGAACTAATTTTAGACTGTCCGGTTGCAAGCAGTGAGTGAAAGTAAGGGAGGTGTTTGTACATTATTGTTCTCTCTCTTTCTCTCTCTCTCTCTTTCTCTTTTTCTCTCTCCTCTATTCTATGTCTCTCTCTCTCTCTCTCTCTCTCTCTCTCTCTCTCTCTCTCTCTCTCTCTCTCTCTCTCTCTCTCTCTCTCTCTCTCTCTCTCTCTCTCTCTCTCTCTCTCCCTCCCTCCCTCCCTCCCTCCCTCCCTCCCTCCCTCCCCTCTCTCTCTCTCTCTCTCTCTCTCTCTCCCTCACTCTCTCTCTCTCTCTCTCTCTCTCTCTCTCTCTCTCTCTCTCTCTCTCTCTCCCTCTATTTCTCTCTTTCTCTCTCTCTCTCTCTCTCTCTCTCTCTCTCTCTCTCTCTCTCTCTCTCTCTCTCTCTCTCTCTCTCTCTCTCTCTCTCTCTCTCTCTCTCTCTCTCTCTCTCTCTCTCTCTCTCTCTCTCTCTCTCTCTCTCTCTCTCTCTCTCTCTCTATCTATCTATCTCTATCTCTCTCTCTCTCTCCCTTCTCTCCTATTTCTCATATCCCTCCCCTTCGCTCTTCCCTCCATTCTCCTCCCACCTCTCCCCCCACCCCCCCCCTCCGAAAAAAATAATAAAATGAAAATAAATAAATAAATAAAGCATTGATGGCACCCCACACAAAAAAAAAAAGTTTACAGGGTCATTGGGTACACGAGAGCTCAGGGTTGCCAGATTCTTTGGACATTTAGTCTTTTGTAATGTGAGAAGTTGAGGGATCGTTGATATAAAAGATAATGTTTAGTGGAAATGTCAGTGGTTGTTTTAATGATAAGGGGGGGGGGTGATAGTTTTGTTAGTGGTGACAATGGTGATATTTGCGTCCATGATTCGCAAAATGAATAAATAAATAAATAATGATAAACAAATTAAATAAATAAATAAAAAATGGCAATGACGATGATGGAAATGCGGGAAAAAATACAAACATTACAAAAAAAGAAAAAAACTGACAATGGTGAAAATGCGAGAAAAATACAAACATTACAAAAAAAAAAGACAATGATAAAAATGCGAGAAAAATACAAACATTACAAAAAAAAAAGACAATGATAAAAATGCGAGAAAAATACAAACATTACAAAAAAAAAAGACAATGATAAAAATGCGAGAAAAAATACAAACATTACAAAAAAAAAGAAAAGAAAAGAAACAATGATAATGATAAAAATGCAAGAAAAAATACAAATATTACAAAAAAAAAACGATGATGAAAATACGAGAAAAAATACAACCATTACAAAAAAAAAAGAATTAAAAAATTTGCAATGAAAATGATAAAAATGAAAAAAATACAGCATCATAAAAAAAAAAAAAACCACGATTATGAAAATACGAGAAAAAATACAATTACACACACACACACACAAAAAAAACAATGGAGTTTGTACCAGCTCATAGGAGTTCATAGTCCGCCCGCAGCAGTTTCAGTTGCAAAAGGTTTGGTTGCAATTGCACTTGCATTCCTCGGCCATATCCTCTCTCTCTCTCTCTCTCTCTCTCTCTCTCTCTGTCTCTCTCTCTCTCTCTCTCTCTCTCTCTCTCTCTCTCTCTCCTTGTCTTGTCTTCTTCTGTCTGTCTGTCTGTCTCTCTCTCTCTCTCTCTCTCTCTCTCTCTCTCTCTCTCTCTCTCTCTCTCTCTCTCTCTCTCTCTCCTCTCTCTCTCTCTCTCTCTCTCTCCTTGTCTTGTCTTCTCTGTCTCTCTCTGTCTCTCTCTCTCTCTCTCTCTCTCTCTCTCTCTCTCTCTCTCTCTCTCTCTCTCTCTCTCTCTCTCTCTCTCTCTCTCTCTCTCTCTCTCTCCTTGTCTTGTCTTCTCTCTGTCTCTCTCTCTCTCTCTCTCTCTCTCTCTCTCTCTCTCTCTCTCTCTCTCTCTCTCTCTCTCTCTCTCTCTCTCTCTCTCTCTCTCTCTCTCTCTCTCTCTCTCTCTCTCTCTCTCTCTCTCTCTCTCTCTCTCTCTCTCCTTGTCTTGTCTTCTCTCTGTCTCTCTCTCTCTCTCTCTCTCTCTCTCTCTCTCTCTCTCTCTCTCTCTCTCTCTCTCTCTCTCTCTCTCTCTCTCTCTCTCTCTCTCTCTCTCTCTCCTTGTCTTGTCTTCTCTCTGCTCTCTCTCTCTCTCTCTCTCTCTCTCTCTCTCTCTCTCTCTCTCTCTCTCTCTCTCTCTCTCTCTCTCTCTCTCTCTCTCTCTCTCTCTCTCTCTCTCTCTCTCTCTCTCTCTCTCTCTCTCTCTCTCTCTCTCTCTCTCTCTCTCTCTCTCTCTTCTCTCTCGCTCTCGTTCTCTCTCTCTCTCTCTCTCTGCTGTCTCGCCTTCTCTTCTCTCTCACTCTCTCTCTCTCTTGTCTTGTCTTGTTTTGTCTTCTCTCTCTCTCTCTCTCTCTCTCTCTCTCTCTCTCTCTCTCTCTCTCTCTCTCGCGTTAAGTCCACCCGCGTGCTTGTATTGCAGGCCGGGGGGAGGGGGGGGGGGGAGGGGGGGGGGTGGGTGGGAGGGGCGTGCGATAACCGCTTGTCCGCAGATGTTGCACTGCACTAGATGGTGGTGATGATGATGATGAGGATGATGATGATGGTGGTGATGGTGATGATGATGATGGTGATGATGATGATGATGGTGATGATTGATGATGGTGATGGTGGTGATGATTGATGATGATGATGGTGATGGTGATGGTGGTGATGATTGATGATGATGATGGTGATGGTGATGATTGATGATGATGATGGTGATGGTGATGGTGGTGATGATTATGATGGTGATGATGGTGATGATGATGATGATGATGATGACGATGACGATGATGATGATGATTCCGATGACGATGATGATGATTCTGACGACGATGACGATGATGATGATGGTCGTGATGATTCCGACGATGGTGACGTGGGTGATTTTGATGATGATGGAGTGTCCTACTTGGCTCTAATTTTAATGACGATGATTATGATAATTCTGGCAACAATAACGATGATCGTGATGATTCTGGCAACAGCGATGGTCATGATAATTCATTAATAAACCAACGAAACACCAGATACTCAGGAAATACATCAAATTATGCCCTATCCAAATCACAAAACTTTAAAAAACATAAGAAAGACACACCTTACAGTGAAATCACAGTGTTGTTCACCATACCTTCCCCTCTGGGCCGTTAACCAACCACAAAGCAGTTCCATTGTACAGTATACTGCCTTCGCCTGTGCTTCAGCCGGGGCCCTGGTGACGCCACACTAACTATTGCTTCCGCTTGCAGTCCTCTTGCTTCTCCAACACTGTTTTGCTGCGATTGAGAAATAGATATTGGGGATATTTAGGGTACTGGTTAAATGATGATGATGGTGGTTTAGTATAAGGGTAATGGTATATGGTTGTGTATTGTAAAATCGTGAAAAGGTAGATTGTATTGGTGTTGATATTCGTATTTTTGATCTCTCTCTTTTTCTCTGTCTCTGTCTCTGTCTCGCTATCTCTCTGTCTCTCTCTCGCTACCTCTCTGTCTCTGTTTCTCTCTCTCTCTGTCTCGCTATCTCTCGCTATCTCTCTCTCTCTCACACACACACACAAACATACACACACACACACACACACACACACAAAC
>NC_091568.1:39912581-39915081 GCF_042767895.1 Penaeus vannamei | reverse complement strand
GACTTATATGAGGGGTAGTCTAGAGAAATACGAAGGTTATGAGGAGGAAATCTGGGTCTATGGAGATTATGAGGAGGAAGTCTGGAGCCAAAACGGGTTATGAGGGAGAGGTTTGAAGCGAGAGAGAGAGTATGAGGAGGAAGTTAGAAGCGAAAGGGGCTTTATGAGGGAGAGTTCTGAGTCTGAAGAGATTATGAGGAAGAGAATTAGAACGATGTGAGAATATGAGGAAGAGAATTAAAACGATGTGAGAATATGAGGAAGAGACTTAAAACGATGTGAGAATATGAGGAAGAGAATTAGAACGATGTGAGAATGTGAGGAAAGACTCAACGCAGAGATTATGAGGAAGAAATTCGAGGCTAAAAATAAAAGGGTTTATATAAGAAGAAAAGAAACTTAATCTTTTTATTGCTTCGTCGTTGTCATTGCGAATAATTTCTCTTTCCTTAGAAGTTGTCTTGAATTAACGACTAATCGCTAAATATTTATTACGGCTATTAGTGGCCAAGAGGGGCTTGTAAAGACACCCGAGAGATATTCATGGGTTGGACATCGCTGGGACACGTCAGGGTGACTTGACTATATCATAAAGGCAATGAGATATACGTGATTCGCGTGGCAGTTTAATTGAAGAAGTCCTCGACCTGTGTCCTCGAAGCCCCAGGGTCACGGGAAGAGGTCTATGAGGGTCCGTGACGCAGCACTGTGCCCGTCCGACGAATATTTTTTTGCTGAGAAGTGTATATATACGCATAAATTTGTGGGTGTGTATGTGGGTGTGTGTGTGTGGGTGGGGGGGGGGGGTAAGTGTGTGTGTGTGGGTGTGAGTGGTTGAGCGTGTGTGTGTGTAAATAAGTAAGAACAATTAAATGCTGTACCAGTATTAGTGAATGCGAGAGATAAAAAAAGATATGTGTTATATAACATAGATGCGTTTGGGCATAGAATTACATATATTATCCTAGACATTAGGGTTCCATATCTATCTCACTAAATGACAATAAAATAAAGGTTCTAAGGAGCAACATATGAAAGGGTTCAGGTGTTCGTGAAGGTTCTATGGAGTACCAGTACAGATGAAAGAGTTCAGATGCTCGGTAAAGATTAAGAACCAACGGCCTATGGTGAGGGTAGCGAAGGTGGTGACGATGTAACAGTCATCTTGGTTGAACGGCCTCCAAGAATACCTTATTGACAAAGGGATGTCTGAGGAGGGGCGGTACCTTGGCTAATTAATTCCATGCCCCATCTCTCCTACTCATCGAGACACACACACACAGCTTCCTTTCTCTCTCTCTCTCCCATCTCTCTTTCTTCCCCGCCTCTCTCTGCCCTCTTTCTTTCTCGTCCTCTCTCTCCCCTCTTTCTTTCTCCCCACCTCTCTCTATTCCCCCCCTCTCTCCCTCATTCGCTCTCCCTCTCTCTCTCTCTCTTCCCCTCCTCTCCCTCCCCTCATTCTTTCCCCCCTCTCTCTTTCTTCCCCTCTTTCTTTCTCCCCCTCTCTCTTTCTTCCCCTCCTCTCTCTCCCCTCTTTTTTTCTTCCCTCCTCTCTCTCCCCTCTTTCTTTCTCCCTCTCTCTCTTTTTCCCCTCCTCTTTCTTCCCTCTTTCTTTCCCCCCCCTCTCTCTCTCTTCCCCCCCCTCTCTCCCTCACTCGCTCTCCCTCCATCCCTCTCTCTCTTTCTTCCCCTCTCTCTCTCCCCTTTTTCTTTCTTCCCCTCCTCTCTCTCCCCTCTTTCTTTCTCCCCCCCCTCTCTCTCTCTCTTCCCCCCTCTCTCCCTCACTCGCTCTCCCTCCATCCCTCTCTCTCTTCCCCCCTCTCTCCCTCCATCCCTCTCTCTCTTCCCCCCTCTCTCCCTCCATCCCTCTCTCTCTTCCCCCCTCTCTCCCTCCATCCCTCTTTCTCATCCCCCCTCTCTCCCTCCATCCCTCTCTCTCTTCCCCCCTCTCTCCCTCCATCCCTCTCTCTCTTCCCCCCTCTCTCCCTCCATCCCTCTTTCTCATCCCCCCTCTCTCCCTCCATCCCTCTCTCTTCCGCATTCATGGGTGACTCGACAGTCGTCTGTAAGTAAAACGAAACCCATTTCACGAAAGAAGCCAGAAATTTGTCAGTTATCAAGTCTGAATTCTGAAATTCATTCTTTAGTTGCATTTTTTTTCTTCTGAAATCCATTAGTGAGTTGTATTGATGTTAAAGTTAATCTTGTAGTGATTATATGAAGATCTGAAATATTGTCGAAAGTGGAGAGGACTGAAACTGTAGCATGATGTAGTAAATATATCTTGGTTCCCCATTTCTTAATATACTGATGAAGTATTTTCACTCATATTTTAGTATATTTGAATTTCAGTTATCAGTGGCTAATATTTTCGCCTTTTTATTCGCAACGAAGTCGATATCCGATACGAACAAACACACATACGAACACTCACACACAGGAGTATATATATGCCCACCTGTCTTTGTTTGTTTGTTTGTGTGCATTTATTTATTTATTT
>NC_091568.1:39902581-39905081 GCF_042767895.1 Penaeus vannamei | reverse complement strand
TATATATATATATATATATATATATATATATATGTATGTCTATATGTATACACATATATATATATATATATATATATATATATATATATATATATATATATATATATATATATATATATATATATATATAGAGAGAGAGAGAGAGAGAGAGAGAGAGAGAGAGAGAGAGAGAGAGAGAGAGAGAGAGAGAGAGAGAGAGAGAGAGAGAGAAAATGAGAAAGAGAGAGCGAGAGAAGAGAGAGAGAGAGAGGCGGATAGGTACATACATAAACAGATAGATAACCAGAAAGGATTACCATAATAAATGACAGCAAGCAAAATAAAATGATAATGATGATAATAACAATTAACGATAAGAAGAAAGTGACCTCACCGACCTTGATCAACATCATCATCGCTCCGCCCACTTTTTTTAAAATTCGTATCCGTTAATTTTGACTTCGTGTTCGTCTTCTCTCGTCATTGGGTTCGAACATGTGGAGCAAGGACAGTCACGTTATGACATCGACTGTCACGAAAGGCTGTCACTGGAAACTAGGTCGGGGATGGTGTAAAAGGTTATGGTGTGAATAAGTTACGATGTGACAGCGAGAGGAGGCTGTTGAGGTGATGGTGGTGATAGTGATGGTAATGGTGGTGATAGTGATGGTAATGGTGGTGATAGTGATGATAATGGTGGTGATAGTAATAGCAAATGTGGCGATACTGATAGTAATGGTAGGGATAGTGATGGTAATGGTGGTGATGGTGATAGTAAAGGTGGTGATGGTGATAGTGATGGTAATGGTGGTGATAGTGGTAGCAAATGTTGTGATAGTGATAGCCAATGTGGTGATAGTGATGGTAATGGTGGTGATAGTGATGGTAATGGTGGTGATAGTGATGGTAATGGTGGTGATAGTGATGGTAATGGTGGTGATAGTGATGGTAATGGTGGTGATAGTGATGGTAATGGTGGTGATAGTGATGATAATGGTGGTGATAGTGATGATAATGGTGGTGATAGTGAAAATAATGGTGGTGATAGTGATGGTAATGGCAGTGATAGTGGTAGCGAAGGTGGTGATAGTGATGGTAATGGTGGTGATAGTGGCAATGGTTGTAATGGTAGTGATAGTGATAGCAAATGTGGTGATAGTGGTAACAAAGGTGGTGATAGTGGTAACAAAGGTGGTGATAGTGATGGTAATGGTGGTGATAGTGATAATAATGATGGTAGTGATAGTAATGGTGGTGATAGTGATTGTAATGGTGGTGATAGTGGTAGCAAATGTGGTGATAGTGATAGCAAATGTGGTGATAATGATGGTAATGGTGGTGATAGTGATAGTAATGGTGGTGATAGTGATAGTAATGGTGGTGATAGTGATAGTAATGGTGATGATAAGGATAGTAATGGTGATAGTGATAAAAATGGTGGTGATAGTGATGATAGATACTTACGAAAGTGATAGTAATTATAAAGATAGTGATGACGAATTTGGTGATAGCGACAGCAGAAGCAATGACATTCATAATAACGATGAAGACAACAGCGACAGAAATAGTGACGGCAATGGCAGACTTCGGGCCATAAACGGTAATGGGTTTATGCATGACAGTTCATTTCGTATTCAATTCCTTAGGGGCGAATTTATGACGGGTTCCTCATTTGCCGGCGTCCTTAACTGCACAAATGAGGCGAGTTTTTTTTATAGAGTGGCTGCACGCTGATACAAAGCAAATCTAACATGTAATAAAACCGAAATGATTGAAGTAATTTAACAGACTCTTGTACCTAGTTCGACCTTCTGGATAAAGTGATTTTGTTCAACAGTGTCTCACTTAACTCCTAAACCTGACATGTAATAAAACCGAAATGATTGAAGTAATTTAACAGACTTGTACTTAATTCGATCTTCTGGATAATGTTCAGTGTGATTCTGTTCAACACTGTCTCACTTAACTCCTAAATCTGACATGTAATAAAACCGAAATGATTGAAGTAATTTAACAGACTCTTGTACCTAGTTCGACCTTCTGGATAATGTTCAGTGTGATTCTGTTCAACACTGTCTCACTTAACTCCTAAACCTGACATGTAATAAAACCGAAATGATTGAAGTAATTTAACAGACTCTTGTACCTAGTTCGACCTTCTGGATAATGTTCAGTGTGATTCTGTTCAACACTGTCTCACTTAACTCCTAAATCTGACATGTAATAAAACCGAAATGATTGAAGTAATTTAACAGACTCTTGTACCTAGTTCGACCTTCTGGATAATGTTCAGTGTGATTCTGTTCAACACTGTCTCACTTAATTCCTAATTCTGACATGTAATAAAACCGAAATGATTGAAGTAATTTAACAGACTCTTGTACCTAGTTCCACCTTCTGGATAATGTTCAGTGTGATTCTACTCAACACTATCTCACTTAACTCCTATAACGATACCTCATTCACAGTCACTGTATCCTCACAAGCTATATTTGTAAACAATCCTTGTATACAAAAATGC
>NC_091568.1:39892581-39897581 GCF_042767895.1 Penaeus vannamei | reverse complement strand
GTTTTATCATTATTATCTTTCCTATTATTATTATCATTATTATTATTATCATTATTATTATTATCATTATTATTATTATCATTATTATTATTATCATTATTATTATTATCATTATTATTATTATCATTATTATTATTATCATTATTATTATTATCATTATTATTATTATCATTATTATTATTATTATTGTTATTATCATTATTATTATTATCATTATTATTATTATCATTATTATTATTATCATTATTATTATTATCATTATTATTATTATCATTATTATTATTATCATTATTATTATTATCATTATTATTATTATCATTATTATTATTATCATTATTATTATTATCATTATTATTATTATCATTATTATTATTATCATTATTATTATTATCATTATTATTATTATTATTATTATTATTATTATCATTATTATTATTATCATTATTATTATTATCATTATTATTATTATCATTATTATTATTATCATTATTATTATTATCATTATTATTAATATCATTATTATTATTATCATTATTATTATTATCATTATTATTATTATCATTATTATTATTATCATTATTATTAGTAGTAATATTACTTTATTAATATTTACTCTATTAGTATTATTTCTGTTATTATTAGTAGTAGTATTAGTAGTAGTATTACTTGAATATATTTATATAGTCGTGTATATAGACAAACATACTACATATACTATACACATTTCCGCGCATCATAATAAAAGAATTATATAGAAGTATTATCAAACCTGACCCTATCCCCTTATCAAGATTAAATACGAGAAATAAGATATAAATCGATTTTTTTTCAAGGTAAAAGGCACCAAATTACCTCTCTTTAACCTTCTAATGACAGTCAGAGTAGCCACAGACAGACACACAGACACACAGACATAAGACTTAAAATCCTCTTTGGACACGAATTCTTGATTTCACTCCACGCAAGTCCACTAGAAGCTCTATTTAATTTTTTTTTTCTTTCTAGAGATTCAAGTTCATTATTGCTCAGGTTTTATTTATTTATTTTTTTATTCTTTTCCTTTTTATTGCATGTTTTATTTTTTTTTCTATTTTGTTTTTCCTTTTTTTTTTAGAGATTCAAGTTCATTATTGCTCAGGTTTTATTTTTTATTTATTTTTTTATTCTTTTCCTTTTTATTGCATTTTTTTTTATGTTTTTTCCTTTTTTTTAGAGATTCAAGTTCATTATTGCTCAGGTTTTTTTTTCTTTTTTATTCTTTTCCTTTTTATTGCATTTTTATTTTTTTTTCTATGTTATGTTTTTCCTTTTTTTAGAGATTCAAGTTCATTATTGCTCAGGATTTTTTTTTTCATTTTTTTATTTCTTTTCCTTTTTATTGCATTTTTATTATTTTTTTCTATGTTATGTTTTTCCCTTTTTTTTTAGAGATTCAAGTTCATTATTACTCAGGTTTTCTTTTTTTTTTATTCTTTTCCTTTTTATTGCATGTTTTATTTTTTTTCTATTTTATGTTTTTTCCTTTTTTTTAGAGATTCAAGTTCATTATTGCTCAGGATTTTTTTTCTCTTTTTTTATATTCTTTTCCTTTTTATTGCATGTTTTATTTTTCTATTTTATGTTTTTCCTTTTTTTCTAGAGATTCAAGTTCATTA
Source organism: Penaeus vannamei (assembly GCF_042767895.1). Lineage (NCBI taxonomy): Eukaryota > Metazoa > Arthropoda > Malacostraca > Decapoda > Penaeidae > Penaeus > Penaeus vannamei. Next base: position 39,895,926 of record NC_091568.1, on the reverse strand, counting down.
TTGCTCAGGTTTTTTATTTTTTTTTTTATTCTTTTCCTTTTTTATTGCATTTTTATTTGTTATATTTTATGTTTTTCCTTTTTTTTAGAGATTCAAGTTCATTATTGCTACGATTTTTTTTTATTCTTTTTCTCTTTTTTATTGCATGTTTTATTTTTTTCTGTCGGGTTTTTCTCTTTTCTTTTCTCATCTTTTATGTGTCCTTGGATTTTAGGATTATTTTTTGTCTGTGTTTCATTCTTTGCTCTTTTTACTGTTTTTTGTATTTACTCTATTTCGTAATAAATCTGGTGTTTTATTTCCTTATCTATCTATTTAAAGTATACGTGTGTGTGTGTGTGTTTATGTGTGTGTGCATGTGTGTGTGTGTGTGAGAGTGTATGTGTGTGTGCATGTGTGTGTGTGAGTGTGTATGTGTGCATGTGTGTGTGTGTTTATATGTGTGTGTGTGTTTTTTTATGTGTGTGTGTGCATGTGTGTGTGTTTATATGTGTCTGTGTGCATGTGTGTGTGTGTGCATGTGTGTGTGTGCATGTGTGTGTGTGCATGTGTGTGTGTTTATATGTGTCTGTGTGCATGTGTGTGTGTGCATGTGTGTGTGCATGTGTGTGTGTATGTGTGTGCATGTGTGTGTGTGCATGTGTGTCTGTATTTGTGTCTGTATGTGTGTGTATGTATGTGTGTGTGTGTGTGCTTGCTTACTCTCCACGTATGCATTTCCCATTCTTTCGCGTCGTGCAATTATGGCCGATCCGAAGCGGTTCGAAGCGTGGGTTCGAGCGCTCCCAGATCCTCCAGCCTAACGACCTGACCCCGCCATAATTCACGAACATTGATTTTGTTCGGAATTTTATGCGTTGAGGTGAATGCGTTATACACCTCATCAGGGAGGTCGCAGCAAGCACACTTCATTTCGCGGCGGAGTCAGATAGGTATCTAATGGTCTTCCTCCTTGAATATAGAATTTTGGGATTAGGTATAAAGGAAAAGAATATCTTTCGAAATGTCCTTTATTTGATCATTCGAATTTATCTGTGAGACAGTTCGTGTTTCTTATTTACATGATTCGCATTTCTCAGTAACGTACCGTGAACCTGTTGTTATTATGACTACTATCATTACCATTAAGTTATTATACTTTTTGTTATCATCATTCCTCTTATTATTACGATTCCTATTGCTATTTTTGTTATCATATTACTCCTATTATTACAATTCCTACTGCTACTACTCTTACTACTACAACAACTGCTACTGCTACCACTAGCACCACCACAACAACAACTACGACCACAAAATAACAACTAGTTCTAAAGTGTCCTTTGTCTAGTAATCTTGCTGACCAACAACTGTTACTGCTACCACTAGTACCACCACCATAACAACTACGACCACAAAATAACAACTAGTCCTTAGGTATCCTTTGTCTAGTAATCTTGCTGACCAACAACTGTTACTGCAACCACTAGTACAACCACAACAACAACTACCACGACCACAAAATAACAACTAGTCCTTAGGTGTCCTTCGTCTAGTAATCTTGTTGACAACCAACTGCTACTGCTACCACTAGTACCACCACAACAACAACTACTACGACCACAAAATAACAACTAGTCCTTAGGTGTCCTTCGTCTAGTAATCTTGTTGACCAGCTGCCAGTCCTTGCACACGGGGGGTAATTTTGAAGCAAATAAACACACATCATGTCACAGCAAAGAATATTGTTGCAAATGGGGCTAAACTAGATTTATTGAATATATATTTATTACTATTGTTATTACTACTACAGTTTTTATTACTGTTGCCATTATTGTTTTCTTCATTGTTACCATTATCATTATTATTATAATGTGTTATTACTATAACTATTATCATTATTATTATTATTATTATTATTGATATGTTATCATTAGCATTATCGCTGTTCTTGTTGTTGTAATTATTATCATTATTGTTATTATTATCATTTTCATTATCATCATCATCATCATTATTATCATTATGAATATCATTATTATTATCATTGTTATTATCATTATCAATAGCATTATTATTATCACTGTTATTATCATTATTGTTGTTGATGCTCTTATCATTATGGTTATTGTTATTATCATTACTATCATTATTGTTGTTGCTTTTATCATTATCATAATGATAATAATAATAATCATAATTATTGTCATACCTATTATTATTGTTATTATAATTATTACTATTACATTATTATTATCATCATTTAAGTTATTGTTGTTACTATTATTATTATTATCATTATTGTTATCATTATTGTTATTATTATGATTAGAATTATCACTTTTTATTATTATTATTATTGGTCTTATTTTCAATATCGATAATGACATTATTACTATTATTATTATTACTACTATTATTTTCTTTATAATTGTTATCATTCTTATCATTATCATTATTATCATTACTATCATTGTTATAATTATCATTATTAACATCTTCATTATTATTTAATTGTTATTATTATTACAATCACCATTATCATTTTTATCATTATCATTACTGTTGTTATTATTATCATTAATATGTTATTTTCATTATTGTTATCATTATTATAAAATCTATTATTATTGTTGTTATGATTATTATTATTATTATAAATTATTATGATTATAAACTATTATTATTTTTATTATTATGATCTTTATTCTTGTTTTTATGTCTATTCCTTTTATTATTATTATCATTAGCATCATCAACATCATTATTATTGCTATTGTTGTTGTTGTTATTGTTGCTATTATTAATGCTATCACTATCATTATTACTATCATTATAATTGTTATTGTTTTGTATTGAGTATGTTAATAATGATTAATGTTATTATTATCACTATTGTTATCATTATCATTTTACTATTGTTATTGTTATTATTATTATTATTATTATTATTATTATTATTATTACCATTTTTATCATTATCATTGTTATTATTATTATTGTTATTATCATTATTATTATGATTATCATTGGTATTGTTATTGTTATTATCATTATTATTGTTATGATCATCATTAACATCATTGTTATCATTATTATGATTATTATAACTATTATTACTATCATTATCATTATTATCATTATTATTATTATTATTATTATTATTATTATCATCATCATCATTATTGTTCTTATTATTATCGTTATTAATATTATTAGTATTATCATAGTTATTATTATCGTTATTATCATTGTGATCATTATCTCTATCATAGTTATCATCATTATTATTATCTTTTATTTTATTATTAACGTTAAAATTGTTGGCGTTTTTATTATTAATTTTATTATCACTGATATTTCTGT
>NC_091568.1:39872581-39880081 GCF_042767895.1 Penaeus vannamei | reverse complement strand
TTGATCGAAATGCTAACATGCTGTTGATCTCGCAGATGGCGGGCACGAATTTCTGGGTGGTGTTGTATGTAATAACACACATATCTATATTTATTATATATATATATATATATATATATATATATATATATATATGCACATATATATACATATACATATATCATGAATATACATGTATATGTATATGTATATGTATATATATATATATATATATATATATATATATTATACGCACACACACACAAAGACACACATACATATGTATGTATGTATGTATGTATATATACATTTATATATATACATGTGTGTGTATGTGTGTGTGTGAATGTTTGTATATATAAATATATATATATATATATATATATATATATACATATATATATATATATATATATATATATATATATATATATATATATATATATGCACATACACACATATTTGCGTGTGTGTTTAGCGACAAAGGGAGAGAGAGAGGAGAACAAGGAGGAAGGAAGAGCAGAATATTCATCAACAACAAATGAATAAGAAAAAAAGGAAAGAAGAGAAAAAATAAACAATAAATAACAAAAAAAAGAGAAGTAGAAGAAGAAGAAGAAGAAAAGGAATACCACAAAGACACCCAAAGGAAAGGAGAGAAAAATATAAACAATGAATAATAAAAAAAGAGAAAAAGAAGAAGAAGAAATACCACAAAGACACCCAAAGGAAAGAAGAGAAAAATATAAACAATGAATAATAAAAAAAGAGAAAAAGAAGAAGGAGAAGAAGAAGAAGAAAAGAAATACCACAAAGACTACCAAAGGAAAGAAGAGAAAAATATAAACAATGAATAATAAAAAAGAGAAAAAAAAAAAAAAGAAAAGGAATACCACAAACACTCCCAAAGCAAAGAAGAGAAAAATATAAACAATGAATATCAAAAAAAAAGAGAAAAAGAAGAAGAAGAAGAAGGAGAAGAAAAGGAATACCACAAAGACTCCCAAAGGAAAGAAGAGAAAAATATAAACAATGAATAACAAAAAAAAGAGAAAAAGAAGAAGAAGGAGAAGAAAAGGAATACCACAAAGACAAAGGAAAGGAGAGAAACAGATAAACAATGAATAACAAAAAAGAAAAAGAAGAAGAAGAAGAAGAAGAAGAAATACCACAAAGACTCCCAAAGGAAAGGAGAGAGAAACATAAACAATGAATAATAAAAAAAAGAGAAAAAGAAGAGGAAGAAGAAGAAGGAGAAGAAGAAATACCACAAAGACTCCCAAAGAAAAGAAGAGAAAAACATAAACAATGAATAACAAAAAAAGAGAAAGAGAAGAAGGAGAAGAAGAAGAAGAAATACCACAAAGACTCCCAAAGGAAAGAAGAAGAGAAAAATATAAACAATGAATAACAAAAAAGGAGAAAAAGAAGAAGAAGAAGAAGAAAAAAAATACCACAAAGACTCCCAAAGCAAAGAAGAGAAAAACATAAACAATGAATAATAAAAAAAAGAAAAAGAGAAAGAAGAAGAAGAAGAGAAAAAAAAAGAAGAAGAAAAGGAATACCACAAAGACTCCCAAAGCAAAGAAGAGAAAATTATAAACAATGAATAACAAAAAAAAAAAAGAGACGAAGTAGAAGAAGAAGAAAGAGAATTAATACCAAAAAGAAGAAGGAGAAGGAGAAGAAATACCACAAAGACTCCCACAAAAAGAAAGAGAAAATATAAACAATGAAGAAAAAAAAAAGAGAACAAGAAGAAGAAGAAGAAGAAGAAATACCACAAAGACTCCCAAAGGAAAGGAGAGAGAAACATAAACAATGAATAACAAAAAAGAGAGAAAAAGAGAAAGAAGAAGAAGAAGAAGAGAACAAGAAGAAGAAGAAGAAGAAGGAATACCACAAAGACTCCCAAAGCAAAGAAGAGAAAAATATAAACAATGAATAACAAAAAAAGAGAAAAAGAGAAAGAAGAAGAAGAAGAGAAGGAATACCACAAAGACTACCAATGGAAAGAAGAGAAAAATATAAACAATGAATAACAAAAAAAAAAAAAGAGACGAAGTAGAAGAAGAGAAAAAAAAGAAGAAGGAGAATTAATACCACAAAGACTCCCACAAAAAGACTGTTCAGATCACCTGCAGGTTATTGACAGAGAGCGAGGCAGCTGCACACCACAGGCACAATGCAGGCACGAGAGCAGGAAGGTTGCACGGGGTTGTTTATGTTGACCCAAAAAATTGATTGACGAAAACCTCATTGCGTTTTATCGGTACTCGGAATAAAAATAATAAAAAAATAAAAATAAAAATAAAAATAAAAATAAAAATAGTATTTGTGGGCTTGGTTCTGTGGGGGATGGATGTATGAAGATGAAGTGTGTAGTTTGTGTGTGTGTGTGTGTGTGTATGGGCGTGGGTGTGGATTTGTGCGTAGGTGATGTATGTAGTTTGTGTGTGTATGTGCGCGTGTATGTGGATTTGTGCGTAGGTGATGCTTGTAGTTTGTGTGTGTATGTGTGTGTGTGTATTTGGGCCTGTGCGTATGTGTGTGTGTTTCCTTTCGTATAAGTGTTGACTTGTAACTATGTTTAAATGTGTGTTTGTTTAAATGTGTTCATGTTAATTTACACGCGTCTATCTATCCTTCCATCTATTTATCTATCCATAAATCTATTTTTCTATCTACCCATGCATATACAAAGCTATATATAGATACAGATATAGATGGACATAGACAGATATAGATAGATATAGAAAGACATAAACAGATATAGATAAATATAGAAAGACATAAACAGATATAGATAGATATAGAAAGACATAAACATATATAGATAGATATAGAAAGACATAAACAGATATAGGTAGATATAGAAAGACATAAACACATATAGATAGATATAGAAAGACATAAACACATATAGATAGATATAGAAAGACATAAACAGATATAGATAGATATAGAAAGACATAAACAGATATAGATAGATATAGAAAGACATAAACACATATAGATAGATATAGAAAGACATAAACAGATATAGATAGATATAGAAAGACATAAACAGATATAGATAGATATAGAAAGACATAAACAGATATAGATACATATAGAAAGACATAAACAGATATAGATACATATAGAAAGACCTAAACAGATATAGATAGATATAGAAAGACATAAACAAATATAGATAGATATAGAAAGACCTAAACAGATACAGACAGACATAGATAAATTCGATATTTGTGTGTGTAAGTGTCCGTTCATGTGTACGTGCGTGGGTGTGCGTCTCCAGGCTGTGACAAGGCGTGTGCGTGTGTCGCCAAGAAGGCCACTTTCCTTACCACTGTGACGTAGGCTTAACACTTTCCTTGGGTCTTCGCTACAATAAATGCCATTCGTTTACGTGTAAGTTAACAAAAGGACGTATATATGAGTGTACATTGGTATGCATACTTGTATATGAATAAGGGTATATTTTGGATGCTTTTTTCTTTTTTGTTTTTTAATTTATCGTTTTTTTTCAGGAAATAAGAATGGATGATGTATACGGTGCGCGCACAGACACACACACACACACACACACACACACACACACATACACACACACACACACACACACACACACTCACACCCCTACACACACACACACACACACACACACACATACACACACACACACGCACACACACACACACACACCCCTACACACACAGACACACACACGCACACACACACACACACACACACACACCCACACACACACACACACACACACACACACAACACACACAACACACACACACACACACACACACAACACACACACACACACACACACACACACACACAACACACACACACACACACACACACACACACACACACACACACACACCCCACCCCTACACACACACCCACACCTCTACACACCCACACCCCTACACACCCACACCCCTACACACCCACACCTCCCCACCCCCACCTACACCCCTCCTCCCGTCCTCCCCCCAACCTACACCACTCCCCCCTCCCCCCCCCTTTCTCTACCCCTCCCAAACCACGTTAACCCTACATTGAGTCGTCCATTGTCACGTGTGCAATGATGAAGAGGGTCATATGTCAACCGGCTTTTATGGATACGGGTGTTCAGGGGAAGGGAGCCTCGCAATGTATGTGTTTGGTTTTAAATGTGTGTGTGTGTGGGTGTGGGAGGGGTGTGTGTGTGTGTGTGTGTGTGTGTGCGTGCGTGCGTGCGTGCGTGTGTGTGTGTGTGTGTGTGTGTGTGTGTGTGTGTGTGTGTGCGTGTGTGTATGTGTGTGTGTGCGTGCAGATAAAGAGAGAGAGAGAGAGAGAGAGAGAGAGAGAGAGAGAGAGAGAGAGAGAGAGAGAGAGAGAGAGAGAGAGAGAGAGAGAGAGAGAGAGAGAGAGAGAGAGAGAGACAGAGACAGAGACAGAGAGAGACGAAAGACAGGTGAATGACAAATGAGGCAATGAAGAAAAGATTAATATTCTACGGCGGTATTATATTCGTTATTACATACCATTATCCTGATTATGATCTTAATTGCTACTCCCATTACCGTGCCAGTACATTACGCACATATCATTAAATTTTCATGAATATATTTCCTCCCATCTACTCATACAACAATTATTCCCGTTCATATGGTAACAAAACAACTGCGGCCAGTATTGCGTTTAATAAATACTTTTACCGCCAAGGAGGTCGTCGCTAATTGGCTGGCGATAAGGCGCCGGAGTCGCTGATTGGCTGCCGCCTCGGACCCTCCTCCAGCCAATGATCGGTTAGCTTAATGAAACAGCCAATCGACATTTGCTGGAATGGGTTGTCAATATTTAGTGTCAATGGAAAGGCTTTTTATGCTGTTTCGATGTTTCGTTGTTTTTTGTTTGTAATATTTTATGGTTTGTCGTTTTTTGTTGTTTTATTATGAAAAAGGATGTTATTTTTAATTTTTATTTTTTTGAATAGCTGTTGTTGTTATTGTAAACATTTGTTGCTGTTTTTGTTTGAAATAGTTGTTATGGTTGTCGTTATAACTAGTCCTTGTTGATATCATTAGTAGTAGCAGTAGTAAGTATGGTAATAAGAGTAATAACAGCAGTAGTATTGGTGATATCGATCTTATCAATATTGACAAAATACTTCTCATTCCAAGTCCCAAAAACACAAGACTCATAACAACATGGCTTCAGGCGGAAAACTAATTTTTTCTTAAGCCTTTCGATGAATTTATGTCTTCAATTCTCTATTTATTCTGAGTGCGTGACCAGACTCCCAAGGCTGAGACCCACTGCAATAAGGTTTCTTTGTTGTTCTTATTTTGCATACAGTATTGAGGTGATTCGCTTTGTGTCCGCGTCCCCGAGATTGTGGGAAAGCTCAGTCTACGTGCTTTCTGTTCGGACATAAACTTTCAGTCTACGTGCTTTCCATTGGGACATAAACTTAAAATGAGTGATGTTCAGTTTCGGAGAATGCAGAGTTAGGCTCGAGAGTGAGTGGCAAATGGAATGGTGAAATCTCACCTTTTGTTTTCTAGTCTAGCCCTGGAAGATGGCGAGGGAAAAATGCAAAGCACACATAGGCACAAGAACACAGATGTGTATATGTAAACACACCAGACATACATACACATATTTATGCTATATATATATATATATATATATATATATATATATATATATATATATATATATATATATGTATGTATATATGTACATATATGTATATATACATATATATACACACATGTATGTATACACACACACACACACACACACACACACACACACACACACACACACACACATATATATATGTATATATATACTTATATATATACATATATAAACACACATTCATTATTGCAATTGTAAACGTTTCGACGATTCAATCTCCATCATCAGTGGTATAGAAAAAAACAAGGAAATTAATTCTAATTACATTCAAACTGTATATAAAAATCATACAGAATCGTAGAACAAAAAACATACCAAAAAAATCCTCAAGTGCCCACAAACAAAACTAGTGTAGCAGGTAACAGGCACTAACCAAGAATGGGTGGTTGGTGGTTACATGGTAAACAGGGCTGTTGCCGTGGGAGCTTCGTTTTGTTCTGGTTTCCTTGTTAGGAATGATCATTGTTAGCTATGATCTGGTCAAGTCTGTTAAGATGGGAGGTCGAGATTTGTAAACAGTGTTGTTCAAAGGGTTATTGTGGAGGTAAATGTGCTCTCTGATTGCTGAGAAGGATGGCTTGCTCAGGAATTGCAATGATGAAGGTCTTCTCAGCCACTTTGGTTTTCCTCTTCCTAATAGAAATTCAGTTCCCACGGGACTCATCTATAACTCATTGCACACACACAAACACACACTTATGTATATTCATATATATTTATCTATCTATGTATCTATCTATCTATATCTATCTGTCTATCTATCTATCTATCTACCTATCTATATATACCGCCAATGGATAGGGTTACGTGGAAATAATACTTCTAACACTGTCACTCGTGTCGTGATAGGCGACTATACGGTTCCTGTCTATATGTTTATCTATCTATCTATATATATATATATGTATTAACCCCCTATGGATTGGGGTACGTGAAAATAATACTTCTAACGCATGTCACTTGTGTCGTAATAGGCGCCTATAAGGACCCCCTACCGACCCGCACTGTGCCAGCATAGTAGGACACGACCCTTTTCCTTCCTATGATGCAAACCATACCTCACCAAAGTGGCGCAGATTTTAGAAGGCCCACGTCCAACAGCGGATATTGAGAGGCTGATAGATAAAATAAGACCAGATACATTTCCCCTGTGGATATGGGGACGCGAAGGAATACATCCAATGTATGAAACTGCGTGTCCTAAATGGTGACTCTAAGAACCCCTACCAACGCTTACTGGGGCAGCGTGGTAGGGTATGGCCCACCCTCTCCCCTTAATGATACACGTCTCGGGCAACATGAAGGCGGTTCCTGTTGAGTCAGAGAGTTTCAAAAGCATTCGTTCCAGAAGGCTGGAGATATAACGACGTGGAAAAGACAGGGGGAAGGCCTATGTCCAACAATGGATGTTAAAAAAGGCTGAGAGAACAGAGTAGAATATGAATATATATATATATATATATATATATATATATATATATATACATATATATATATATATATATATATATATATATATATATATATATATATGTGTGTGTGTGTGTGTGTGTGTATCAATATAGGCAGACACACATACATACTTTAAACTAAATCCCTTACGGCATTGCAGCACATGAAGGATGATAAAATCACAGCGTGTTACTTCACTGTTCTGAAATGGGATCCAAAAACAAACACGTGTGTGTGTGTGTGAGTGTGTGTGTGTGTTTCTTTACACGCATATTTTTTTCTGTTGTTTATGCTGATATTCTCTTTTTTCTGCAGCTTATTATTTCTGTTATTGTTAAATATCTCTTGATACACATA
>NC_091568.1:39867581-39870081 GCF_042767895.1 Penaeus vannamei | reverse complement strand
ACGTCACACCGCCTGGGATGATTAACAGCACGAGGGCCATTAATCAGCCATCCAGGTGATTATCAGAGTAATTATTTATCGGTGTGTAGAGGTGCTGGGTGGGCGTGGCTTACTCACCGTGTATTTTTTTTTCTTCTTTTTCTTCTTCTTCTTTCTCTTTTTCTTTTTCTTCTTCTTCTTTCTCTTTTTCTTTTTCTTCTTCTTCTTTATCTTTTTCTTCTTTTTTCGTTCTTCTTTCGTTCCATAATTCTTTTTGTATGTTTATGTTGTTTATTTACGTGTTTATGTGTGGCGTTTTTTATTATTATCATTCCTTCGTTCTATAATTCTTTTTGTATATTTATGATGTTTATTTACGTGTTTATGTGGTGTTTTCTTCTATTCTTATTCTTCTCTCGTTCTTTAATTCTTTTTGCGTGCTTGAGACTAAGTAAAGACAAGACTGAACTGTGAAGACATGAGAAAAAGGAAAAGTGTTGTTACTGATATTATCATTTTTAACTGACATGACAATAGTGAGAAGAAACGAGTTTAATTAATTTATTTATTAATTATTTTTAGACGACAGGACACCACGAGGAAGGAAAGTGTTTTATCCAATTATTTATCTATTTATAAGTGAAAGTGTTCGATTAAAAGATGAATTTATTTCAGAATGAGAGGACACGGAAGGAGAAACGTATTTTTCCCTTCATATCGTGTGTGGTATATGTCTGTTATTTACAACGTATATTGCGATCATAAACAATATGAATTCCTTTGCTGTGAAATGCGAATATTTCACGAGCTGAAACTGGATTATGGATTATTAAGATTGTTATCATTTTTGTTGTTTTGTTTTTATCATTATCGTTAGTTATTATTAGTATTATCATTACTGTTATCATTATCATAATTATCATCATCATTACTATTATTATCATTATCACATTCACTGTTATTATCTTTGTTACCATCATTATCAACGTCATTATTCTTATAATTATTACCATTATGATTCTTAGAATTATTTCATAGACGATCAGCATTACATCATTTTCTGATTCATTTCACCAGCTGATGCCCCAGCCTTGACGTCCTCCTCTCCCCCTCCCTCAGGATGTGTGAGGAGTCCCGCCGCCCTCCCCAGTGACGTCGCCGGCGCCGCCCCGCAGAGAGTGATGCCCCCGGCGCCCCCCCACCCCGAGCGATGACCACCGAGCGCCGTCGCGGCCCAGAGACGCGCTGGTACGAGCCCCCGCCCCCCAGGGCTTGGCACCCGAACTCGTCGGAGCTGCAGCGCCTGGAGGCGGCCGCCCACCTGAGGAAGACCTTGCTGGAAGTGACGCCGACGGGCTCGCGCGACGCGGGCGCCCTCAGGAAGAACTCGAAGGGCAGCCTCGACAAGGGCCTCCTCCCGCAGAGCCTCCGCGGGTCGACGTCGAGCTTATCCTCCATGGCCAAGGGGCCTCTGAACCCTCCCCTGGGAAGAGTCCGGAAGGACCACGACAAAGACTACTTGGCTTCCATGCCCAACCTCTCCCGCCAGCAAGCACCCGTCAGAAGTAGTTCCGAGTCGGACTTCAGTGCCACCTTCGTGCTGAAGAACAAATTCAAGAGCCAGAATGACGTGAGAAAGGTTTTCGCGAAGACGCCGCCGTCGCGGCCCCGCAGCTCGAGTCTGACCAAGTACGAGCCGCTGCCGAACATCCGGCACAGCGCCCCGAACCAGGAGGTGCGGTCCAAGTCGGAGGGGGAGTCACCCATGGCGCGGAGAGGCGCGGCGACGCTCCAGAAGGGCCTCCGGTCCCCCTGGGCGGAGCCTCCTTCGCCGTGGGCCGAGTTCAGCAAGAGCCAAAGGCAGTCCCGGCAGCAGGGGAAGGTGAAGTCGCCCTGGACGGTGCCGGCCACGCCCAGGGGAGACTCGGACTCGAACAACAACCACGGAATGGCCGACCCTCCGCCGATGATCCGGAGCAAAACCTTCGATGTGTTTGAGACGAAGATGAAGAACCTCCCTGTGGTGGACAGCGACTCCGAGGGCAGCGAGAGCGGCAACTCGCGCATCGTCTCCGTCAGCATCGAGGGCAAACCGCTGACGGAGTTCCTGACGCACGCCAAGGACGGCCTCCTCATGTCGAGACCCGGCACGCGCTACGGGAGGAACGACGAGCCCTCCGGCCAGCACGACAAGGAAGACATCCTCGTGTACATCAAACTGCCCGACGATTCCCTGCTGCTCACCTCCAGCCCCCACGACAGGACGCTCGGCCAGTTGCTGGAGGTGGTGGCGTCCACGCACGTCGGCGGCCACAAGCTCCTCATCGCCGACGACGGCCTCGACGACGACGACCTGGACAAAACCCTTCCGCAGCTGGGCATCACCGACAACACGACGCTGCACCTCATGTTCCTCACCGACTAACGACAGACATTTCCTACTTCTCGGTTTCCTCTTCCAGAAGATGATGGAGTGAGAGTGAAAATGATAAAAGGAGAAGAAGAGGATAAAGCGGGGGCA
>NC_091568.1:39855081-39857581 GCF_042767895.1 Penaeus vannamei | reverse complement strand
TCATTCGGAAAAGCGAAAAATTGACGGAAAAAAAGTGCTATTGTGATAGGGCCTTCTGAGTAGTGGGGGGGGGGGACTCTCCTTTTGTCGGTCTCGAGTATATAGGCGTGTATATAGACGTGTTTGTCTGTATATAGGCCTTTGAATTAAGTGTGGGTGCATGGGATACTTTGGTAGAAAAACCCACAATGCACAAACTAGATTTACTGAGGAAAGTGAGACAACAGTTTCGGAATCGTCCTCGAGACCCGAAGAGGTAATCGAGGACGATTCCGAAACTGATGTCCTCAATAAATCTAGCTTGTGCATTGTGGGTATTTTCTACCATAGTATCAACACGGTATTGTGTTTTTCTATTCATCATGGGATACTTTATACGCCAGAAAACTCGTGAAAGAATGTGGTTGACAGATAAGATTTATTTAGCACAACGTTATTTTTGGTGGTACCAACTGAATTTTTATCTCCGCCATTCTTTTGTTACGTATAGACTTTTTGCAATTAGCATATTGATACGTTGTCAGTGATATATATATATATATATATATATATATATATATATATATATATATATATATATATATATATATGATATAATTTTATTTATTTTATTGTTATTATTGTTATTATTATCATTGTTATTATATATATTTTTTTATTATTTTTTTATCATTATCAATTTTCGTTATTTTTCATTTATTATTATTTCTCTATCACTATTTATTATTATTATTATTATTATTATTATTATTATTATCGTCATCATCATTATTATTATTATTATTATTATTATTATCATCATCATCATCATCGTCATCATCATTATCATTGTTATTACCATTATTATCATTATTAGTAGTTATTGGTATAGAATTTGCGCGAAATCTCTAGGAAGAATACGTTTCATAGATTTCATTGATGAATTTAGAGCATAACAAAATTCCGTGAGAACCTAAACTGATAAAAATCTGCTGGAATATTATTACAATTATATTTAGGGAGATTCTTTATTGTCTCTCTTGGAGTTCTGCAATACAGCTGCTTAACATTTTAATATCTTCGTAACACTTAGCCACTTCGTAACACTTCGTAACACTTCGTAACACTTCGTAACACTTTTCAGGTTTATCATCATGATAAAGTTATTCTCCTCTGTATTCTTCCCATTTTTATTGATTTCGTCATCTTAATTCAACAGTTGTCCATTTTTATTTTGAATGGCTAAGTCAATCCTTGCTTAAGTTCTTTGATTTTCTTATGTATGTTACGGCTATGTATTGCATCCAGATTCTCTCTCTCTCTCTCTCTCTCTCTATCTCTCTCTCTCTCTCTCTCTCTCTCTCTCTCTCTTCTCTCTCTCTCTCTCTCTCTCTCTCTCTCTCTCTCTCTCTCTCTCTTTCTCTCTCTCTCTCTCTCTCTCTCTCTCTTTCTCTCTCTCTCTCTCTCTCTCTGTAATGTATGTATGTATTATCTATATGTTTATTTATCCATCTATGTATAACCGATGTCATGAACATTATTATCAGTAATATTGTCATTAGCATGCCTTATAATTAGTCATATATCTGGTCGGAACAATATTCTCTTAAAGTTATTATAATGAATGCCTTCATTTTAACGTTCTGTCATTAGATTCTGATCATAATCATAGTCAGACCACTAGAATAACTTTCATTATAATTGATAGCAATTTCTCTTTTCCTATCGAGATTTATAATCCTTATCCTTATCTCCACAGGTCATAATGAGATTTCTTTCCGATTGGATGCCACTGGCCCCGCCCATGGACGAGGAGGGGCTAAATGTCGAAGAAGAGGTCAGTAGTTTCAAAGAAGAGGTCATTATCAACGAAGAGGACAGTTTCAAAGAGGAGGTCAGTTTCGGAGAAGAGGTCAGATTCGGAAAAGAGGTCACTATTAAGGAAGAAGTCGATCTAACGGAAGACTTCAGAGTCGAAGAAAATGTTAAAATCAAGGAAGAACTTGACGAAGACGTCGGTGAAGATAACTGGATGGAAATCAAGGAAGAGAGCGTTGACTATGGAGACGAAGGAAGTTACGGAGCGAGTGAGACGAACATGAAGTATGAGGAGTCATTTTATGCAGGTTTTGAGGTCTTTCATGGAATAGCAGGAGGAAGGGAGTGTCATACACCAAGAGGAGAATATAATGGCGCATTATCAACCATACCATTTCTTACTGAGAATATAAGATTGCCGGATAGTGGTCATTTAACGAACAAGGAAAGCGGTCAAGAAATGATTTACAATTGTGAAGTATGTGGCAAGAACTTCTCTTGCAGGAGAACGTTTGTGGCTCACAGGAGATTACATACAAGGGTGAAAGTCTATCCATGTGGTGTATGTGGGAAGATATTCGCGGTAAACAGTAGACTGCTCGTGCACATGAGAGTTCATACAAAGGAAAGGCCTTATAAGTGTGAGGTATGTAACAAAACATTTACTTGGCTTAACTGTCTGAATAATCACCTGAAACTACAT
>NC_091568.1:39817581-39830081 GCF_042767895.1 Penaeus vannamei | reverse complement strand
AACCGGATCCTGGCCAGGATCGGATGCCCGCCCATCGCGTGAGTTGGACCCGGACTCGGCTGTCCGCTTTCATATACTATATATATATATATATATATATATATATATATATATATATATGTGTGTGTGTGTGTGTGTGTGTGTGTGTGTGTGTGTGTGTGTGTTGATTTGTTTTTATCTATATCATATATATGTGAATATATATATATACATTTGTATATACATATATATATGTATATATGGTAATTTTCTATATTACCTTCGCCTCTCCGATATCGACGATTTTGGTATCGTTGGATTCTTCTCACTCTGTACAATCCAAATATGTAGGTTTTATTGCGCGGAAACCCCTCGTTAGCGGCAAACTTGGCCCCGATAGCTGGGGCGACGATGTCGGAGCGGCGGACGTAATATAGAAAATTACCCTAATAATATAACCCACAGTAAAAATAACCATGGTTATTCACATGACTTGTCATTGTAGGGGGCTGCGCCCCCTACGACCCCCCTTGAGGGGGGGCTACCGCCCCCAACCCCCGCCGAGAACACAAAATATCCCCCACATATTCACGGCAGGATAGAGCGACCCGACGAGGGCGGGCCACCGCCGCTCTTCTGTTCATGGTAGACCTTGTCCATCCTAATTATACTACAATCGTCTCTGTATACAATGTTGACTATGTCAAAGTTATTATGCTGATTCAGTGGGAATGTTACGAGGTAAATGTAATACGTCCGCCGCTCCGAGATCGCCGATAACTGTGTAACGCTCTAGCCTGCCGGGAATACGTGGTGGAGGTTTTGTTTCCTCGGCGGGGGTTGGGGGATGGCAGCACCCCCCCTGGGGGTCATGTGAATAACCATGGTTATTTTCACTGTGGGTTATATTATTAGTGTTATTTAACCCCGCATTTTCCCTGGATCCTTTCATGCCCTCCCCTGCTATCGGGGCCAAATTTGTCGCTAACGGGGGGTTTCCGCACAATAAAAACTATATATTTGCAATGTGGACAGTGAGAGGAATCCAACGATACCAAAATCGTCGATATCGGAGAGGCGAAGGTAATATAGAAAATTACAATATATATATATATATACATATATATATATAAATATGTATATATATGTATATATATATATATATATACATATATAGTGCGTGTATGTGTGTGTGTGTTTGTGTGTGTGTGTGTATGCGTGTGCGGCTGTGTGTGTTGCAAGTGCCCCTGTGCGTGTGTACGTTTGCGCGCGCGCGTATGTGTGAGATAAAACCGAAACTGCTCATCCCGACGCCCGTGGCACCCCCCCCCCCCCGCCAGGGTCGCCAAGTGCTTCTTCTGCTCGCTGGCGAAGGGCGAGGAGGTCCTCATCCTGGAGGACCTGCGGCCACGGGGCTTCAAGATGTGGGATCGGCGCCGAGGCATAGACGCGCCCCACGCCCGCCTCGTCCTGCAGGAGCTCGGCCGCTTCCACGCCGCCTCGCTCCTGCTGGAGTCCGAGCTGCCCGACAAGGACCTCCTGCGCACCTACAGCCTCGGCGACCACTTCATGTCGTCAGACGCGGCCAAGAAGTTGTTCGGCGGGATGGTGTCCGCTCAGCTGGAGGCGACGGCGAGGATTCTGGAAGAGGTAGGCGAGGGAGGGAAAGGGTGGGCCGAGGAAGCGAGCGAGAGAGAGAACGGGAAGGAAGGAGTGATAGAAAGAACGGGAAGGAAGCGAGCGAGAGAGAGAGAACGGGAAGGAAGCGAGCGAGAGAGAGAGAACGGATAGGAAGCGAGGGAGAGAGAGAGAACGGGAAGGAAGCGAGCGATAGAGAGAATGGGAAGGAAGCGAGTAATAGAAAGACCGGATAGGAAGCGAGCGAACTGGAAGGCAGACACAGGATCCGAGGGCGAAAGAAGCTAGATTTAGAAATTAAAAGAGAGATGGAAGGATGCTGCAGAGAAAGAAAGGAGATGGAACCGTGCTTTTGTGTGCCAGCTGGTGTCACTCGTCGAAAGACCTTAATGGCGAAGGTATATTTGATGCAAGTTCTTTTGTAGTCTTCCCTTGATAGACAGAATATTTACTTCGTGTTTATCTGGTAAATTTTATGCGTAAACAAAGGAGTTATTATTGTCAGTTTTGAAAGTGTGAATGGAAAGAATAGTTTTATTATTATGGTGTTCTTCTTATTACTTTCTGTTGTTGTTAACATGAGTATTATTTTGATTACGAGCATGAGCATAATTGTCATTATTATTATTGTTGTGTTGTTTTGTTATTATTGATACAATTTTGCTACTATATTTGCTGTTCTGGTTAAATCTGTCATCTTCCTGGTCCTAAGCTGACCGGCTGGTATGATCCAACTCTATAATAAGGCTCAATTATTAGCTTTCTACACTTAACAGTATTGAAATTACCCCTCTTGTACAGATCCCAAAATATGAGCGTGTCTGCCAGTGGCTGCACGAGACCAAGGATGAATCCTTGAACATGTTCACAGAAATGCTGGATCCAGCGAATTACAAGCCGCCGTTCTTTGTTCTCAACCACGGGGATTGTTGGAACAATAACCTGTTGTTCAGGTACGGTAGACTGTTATGCAGGTGTGCTATATCTGCCGTTTGTTTGTTTGTTTGTTTGTTTTTGTTTGTCCATTAATGACCAGGGTTTATTTTTTGTAAATAATTGTTCAGTTACTTTACTTTTGTCGTTCTTACACTTGTCTGTCCGTTTTATCTCTTATTCAGCTCTTGCAATACTTTTTTGGGGGGTGGGTAGCATCGACTAAGTGTACCTGCATGTGTTCTTTGTGCATTTATTTATGTACTAATGAGCAAAGACCTCTGGTTAAGAAGGCTCCTGAACAAGAACGAAGATCCAGGATTTGGAATTCTGCTGCGACAGGGCCATGCTTGTGGTTAGGACATGGATTTTTGGATCGGAAATCAAATCTATCTATCCATCTCTCTCTCTCTCTCTCTCTCTCTCTCTCTCTCTCTCTCTCTCTCTCTCTATATATACATATATATATATATATATATATATATATATATATATGTATATATATATATATATATATATATATATATATATATATGTATATATATATATATATATATATATATATATATATATATAGAGAGAGAGAGAGAGAGAGAGAGAGAGAGAGAGAGAGAGAGAGAGAGAGGGAGGAGGGAGGGAGGGAGGGAGGGAGGGAGGGAGGGAGGGAGGTAGGGAGGTAGGGAGGGAAGGAAGGAAGGAGAGAGAGAGGGAGAGAGGGAGAGAGAGAGACAGAGGCAGTGAGATACACACCCATATATGTGTGTGTGTGTGTGTGTGTGTGTGTGTGTGTGTGTGTGTGTGTGTGTGTGTGTGTGTGTGTGTGTGTGTGTGTGTGTGTGTGTGTGTGTGTGTGTGTGTGTGTGTGTGTGTGTGTGTGACCACCGACTTGGTTTATGTGGACAAGGTAAGGAGGGAAGGAGGGAAGGAAGGAAGGAGGGAAGGAGGGAAGGAGAGAGAAGGGAAGGAGATAAAGAGAGAAGGAGAGAAGGAGAGAGAGAGAGAGAGAGAGAGAGAGAGAGAGAGAGAGGAGAGAGAGAGAGAGAGAGAGAGAGAGAGAGAGAGAGAGAGAGAGAGAGAGAGAGAGAGAGAGAGGAGGAGTGTGTTATGTGCGAGATCCCCAGTTGGGGAGGGAGGAGAGAGAGTTAGGTAGAGAGAGAGAGAGAGTTAGGTAGAGAGAGAGAGAGAGTTAGGTAGGGAGAGAGAGAGAGTTAGGTAGGGAGAGAGAGAGAGTTAGGTAGAGAGAGAGAGAGAGAGAGAGAGAGAGAGAGAGAGAGAGAGAGAGAGAGAGAGAGAGAGAGAGAGAGAGAGAGAGGGAAGGAGGGAGGGAGGGAGGGAGGAAGGAGAGAGAGAGAGAGAGAGAGAGAGAGAGAGAGAGAGAGAGAGAGAGAGAGAGAGAGAGAGAGAGAGAGAGAGAGAGAGAGAGAGAGAGAGAGAGAGAGGAGAGGGAGAGGGAGAGGGAGAGGGAGAGGGAGAGGGAGAGAGAGAGAGAGAGAGAGAGAGAGAAAGAGAAAAAGAGAGATAGAGAGAGAAGAAGGAGAGAGAGAGAGAAAGGGGGGGCGACTATGCTTGGCGCATCAGTTACTGCAGCGTCTAGACCATGCCTATAGTGAAGTGAAGTGGAGCTTATCTGAGAACTGTAAGTCTTAGACAAGATTATTTGAAGATATACCCTCTTACTCGCAATAGGAATTTATCTTCAGTCTTAAAATACTATTTACTGTGGTAGTGACAATATGCACAATACACAGGCCTTACTATTCGGTCATGAAAGGCCCATCAAATTCGGCTTTTTTTCCTCGCAACTTTTCCATTATTAGGTAGACAGTGTACAAGTACAAGACAGTGTATCAGTATGTCTACGAGACAAAATAACAACAGTGGTAATTATTAGTATTGTTGTTATTGTTATTTTCATTATTATTGTTACTGGAAGTAGTAATAGTAGTAAGAGTAGTAGAAGTAGTACTAGAATTATCATTTGTTTGGTTCTTGTTGTTATTGTTATCACTAGTAAATCTAATGCTAGTTTTTTGCAAGCGAGGTCAGAGAAAGAGATCTTTTGAGGACACCGCGTTTCTTTCTGTGAACTTTTTTATCTTGTAAGTTTTTAAAATAGTTATTCCTTGTTTTATTAGGGCCAGGATATGACAGTCATGCGATTCGAAGACGTGCATCTAATGTACTATTTTTATAGCTCATCTTTATCTAACATCCATAGTTTAACCGCGATTCGAAGATGTGCGTCTAATGTACTATTTTTCTAGCTCATCTTCATATGTCTAAGATTCATAGTTTAACCAGATGAGTGACGAAGTAAGACCTGTCTCCTGGTCCCCCTCCCTCAGGTATGACGACTCCGGCGCCCCCGTGCAGGTCATGCTTGTTGACCTGCAGGTGGCGAGGAAGGTCTCACCTGCGCTTGACCTCAACTACTTCCTCTACTCGAGCTTCAACGGACCGGAGCGCCAGCAGAACCTGGGGCAGTTCCTCAAGGTCTACCACGACTCCTTCAGTCGCGTCATGTCCGCTGGGGGCTTCGAGGAGCTCTTCGGCATCGACCAGCTCCGGGACGAGTTCAGGGCCAAGATGCTGTTCGGTTGCATCTCAGGCATGATGATTATGCCTCTCGTGCTGAGCGAGGAGAAGGATGTGCCCGACTTCGATGTCAAGTCGGACGAAGACATGGAGCAGTATAAGGAGGAGCGTCAGAAAGTCCTCTTGGAGATGAGCAAGAGAGAAGATGGTCTGCTCAAGCCCAGGTTACTCGACATGCTGGATGAAATGATGGAGTTTGGCATCATTTCCTAGCAGAGAAAAGGACGTGTTGGATGAAATGATGGAGATTGGCATCATTTCCTAGCAGAGAGAAAGTACGTAAACACACTTATCTACTCAAACACAAGGGCTGTTCCTACTTTGACGAAGTAACTGGTTTTGAGTCCTTAAAACACGTAAACACTTAAAGTTCATTTGTACTGACTGTTCTGATAGTTCTTTGCACAATATTCCCATTCTCTGCTTCTTTTTGTTATTAAAAAAAGCAAAAAAAAAAAATGGGATTTGAAATTAACTAAGAATTTCTTTTTCAGAAGTTTGGGATTTTTTTCCGGAAGGCCAGAAAGTGGATGCTACCAAAATGTTAAATAAGAAAACTATTTAAATTTTCATATACTTTATTATACTTATAAAAACAATATTAAAGCTGACGGATTATTCTCCCTGTTATTCTCTATGTAATTATTTAATTTCCTTATGCGTTTTACAAGATCGTGAGGTTGTAGGCTACATTTTTTTTGTGGTTGTTGGCGTAAATACTACTTAACTGAAAAGCTCGCTTACTCTTTTGGGTTAATGCAAAACAGAATTCTACTGAACTTCTCGCACTCAACACCTGATGCTTCTGTAAAACCTATTGTTCCCTTTCATCCGAGGGGCAGAGTGGATCCGTTTGGCATGTTGCAGGGAGTGTTGCTCATTGTTGCCTCCGTTTGTGGTGCACGAACCGTATTCTCAGCAGCTGAGTGCGGAGCATTTCACTCAGGGACAAAAAAGAACAAAAAAAGGATAACAAAACATGATACATCCTTTACAAATATAAATATTTTGTACCTGATTTTTGTAAGTATGTTTGATAAGCATAGAAGAAAAGCTTCTTCCCAATTTCTTTGAGACAGTTTGCGAAATCGACCCCATTTGGTTTAGGAAACATAGCTATTATACATAGTAATGTGAGATAGCTGAACAACACACACAATCAAGTCTCGCTTCAAAAGTGAATGAGTAGAGAGGCTGAAGATATCAACAGTATTTTTTTCTATTTTTTTTCAAAAGGACAGACCTCACCGTGTGTATGTGTAAGTCACATATATGTATCTGTGTAGACACTCCATGTACACACTCTGCGTGGCCATGCAAAGTGCTGTACGTGTCAATAGGCCATCCACAAAATCTCAATGTTTATGCTCTGGAAGACAAAGAGAGGCATTGCACTGCACATGCATCCTTGCAGAGGACACCGATGGACAAGCCCCAACAGACTGTCTCTCCTTATTGCCAGTTGTTGAAGAAGCCCCTCCCTGGGCCGAAGAAGCCGCGTCGACGGATGGTCCTGTGGTTGAATGGCGGGGCCGGCTGGTTCCCGAAATTGATGTTGGCCGGAAGGGGCTGGCTGAAGGAGGCGCCGACGGGCTGGGTGTTGACGAAGGGTTGAGAGCCGGCGGGACTGATTGGCTGGCCGCCGCTGTTGGAGGTGCCCGGGGTGCGGGTTCGGGAGCCGATGTCGAAGCCAGCGGATCTGGAAGGGCAGGAGGGAGGAGTTGAGTGGAGGGGAGGGAGGGGGTGAGTGGAGGGGAGGGAGGAGTTGAGTGGAGGGGAGGGAGAGGGTGAGTGGAGGGGAGGGAGAAGTTGAGTGGAGGGGAGGGAGGAGTTGAGCGGAGGGGAGGGAGGGGGTGAGTGGAGGGGAGGGAGGGGTTGAGTGGAGGGGAGGGAGGGGTTGAGTGGAGGGGAGGGAGGAGGTGAGTGGAGGGGAGGGAGGGGTTGAGCGGAGGGGGAGGGGTGAGTGGAGGGAGGGAGGGAATAGAGTGGAGGGGAGGGAGGAGATGAGCGGAGGGGAGGGAGGGGGTGAGTGGAGGGGAGGGAGGGGTTGAGTGGAGGGGAGGGAGGAGTTGGAGTGGAGGGGGAGGGAGGGGTTGAGTGGAGGGGAGGGAGGGGGTGAGTGGAGGGGAGGGAGGGGGTGAGGTGGAGGGGAGGGAGGGGGTTGAGTGGAGGGGAGGGGAGGAGTTGAGTGGAGGGGAGGGAGGGGGTGAGTGGAGGGGAGGGAGGGGGTGAGTGGAGGGGAGGGAGGGTTGAGAGGAGGGGAGGGAGGGGTCGAGCGGGAGGGGAGGGAGGAAGGAGAGCGGAGGGGAGGGTGGGGGGAGGGGTTGTGGAGGGGGTGGGAGGGAGGGGTTGAGCGGAGGGAGGGAGGGGTGAGTGGAGGGAGGGAGGGATAGAGTGGAGGGGAGGGAGGAGATGAGCGGAGGGGAGGGAGGGGGGTGAGTGAGGGGGGTGAGGGAGGGGAGGGAGGGTTGAGTGGGAGGAGGGAGGGAGGGAGGGGAGGGAGGGGTTGAGTGGAGGGGAGGGAGGGGGTGAGTGGAGGGAGGGAGGGGGTGAGTGGAGGGGAGGGAGGGGTTGGTGGAGGGGAGGAGGAGTTGAGTGGAGGGAGGAGGGAGGGGGTGAGTGGAGGGGAGGGAGGGGGTGAGTGGAGGGGAGGGAGGGGTTGAGAGGAGGGGAGGGAGGGGTCGAGCGGAGGGGAGGGAGGAGTTGAGTGGAGGGGCAGGGAGGAGTTAAGAGGAGGGGAGGGAGGGATAGAGCGGAGGGGAGGGAGGAGTTGAGTGGAGAGGAGGGAGGAGTTAAGAGGAGGGGAGGGAGGGATAGAGTGGAGGGGAGGGAGGGGTTGAGTGGAGGGTCACTCCACATCAGGGAGAGTTGACCTTGATTTTTTTTTTTCCTTTCTCTCCAAACACTGAAGCTGATTTAGACAAGAAACCGTCTCTAAATATTCTAATTTCCCTCGTTGCAAATTCACATTGAAATTTACGTCGTATGACATGAAATAGAATACTTATATGAATATAATATTATATGAATATAATAGAATGAAATAGAAATAAAATGAAATAGAAATGGAATACTGCTACAACCTTTGCGCGGAATGAACGGAGACTCACAGATTGGTTAGGAATAATGCTTTCATTAGAGTGTCTCTTAAGATATGAGAATGTATGTGCAGTAGATAGTAATTTCTGTTCTCTTTACGGTAGTTGAAACGTTCTCTTAATCTGAATAATATTAGTAATGACGATGATATTCGGAACGAGTAAATGTAATGAAGATGGTCTAAAATCAATCCATTTTATGATGATAATAATGATGATAGTGGTAATAATGATGATTATGCTCATATTCTCATACTGGGATTGATATATTCATAAAGATAATACTAACGACAACTACAAGAGTAACACTACTACTAACTACTGCAACTACTACAACTTTACGTCAAAAGAAATATGTCATTAGTGTGTTAAGTATAAGTATCTGAGAAGGTTATGTAGTTCTTCATTAAGATTCTCTAAACTACTATATATTTACACTGCACAAAAGCAGAATAAAAAGCCTTGTGTTTGCTTCCAAGTCCAGTACAAAGTCAGAATTAACCAGCCAATTTACTTTTTACTATTTGTCTGTTTATTTAAATAAATAATTCATTACTTGTGTCTGGAGGTGTAAACAAAATATACGATTTCTGAAAAACTAGTTAATAAAAAATCATTCTGACAACCAAACCACCTTAATTATCTACTGTGCTTGCCTGACAACTACTAACGGTCAGTGGAACAAAGGCAGTCGGTCTGTTAGTGTCACATACCTACTTCCGAAGAGCGACGGGTATGTCGAACCCGATGCTCCTGTGAAAAAAAAATGTCGACTATGTCATTTTTTTTATGTATTATGTTGGGAATAAGAGAAAAAGGGTTGAGGAGTGTCTCTCGTTCTCTCATAGCAATCAGTTGCTGTATTGTGTTCCTTGTAAAAAGAAGAAATATAAAAATGTGAAAGTGAGTTCGTGTGTTTTGATGGGAAAGGCTAGATCAGTAGCAACTCAAGGTGTCATGGTCGATCATTTTGGTGTTTTTAATTTTCAAAAAGATTGGAAAATAATGATTATCATAATCACCTACTCTCCTCATCCACAGGGCTATTTTGATGATTGTTCAAGGAAAATACAACCACTAAAAATAATTATTTTCCATCCTTTTTGAAGACTGAAAAGACCCAAATGATCGACCATATTTCACAAAGCATCTGGGACTTTTGTGACGTCATCAAAATAAACAGACGCCATGACACACCTCCTCGAGTTGCTACTGATCTAGCCTTTCCCGTGTTTTGATCATGGTCTTTGGTCGTATCTTAGAGAGCGCAGGGGCGTACCTTTTTCCGAGAGGGCGCTGGCTCTAATTTACCGTCAAAATGAGAGAGTGCAGGCTTATATTATTCAATATTTTGATCCCGATTTTGGTGACATTCACAATTTATCTTAAAATGAGTAAGTTTCCCCCCTTATTTTTCGAATAAGAGGAGACAGTTGCTAACAAAGTGTTCGTTGTACACCACTGCCCCTTGGTAAGGCCCTAAACAAGTCTGCAATTGGCTCTATATACTGTATCATCACAGTCTCGCGGATTATTATACTAAATCATTTCTTATTAACCTTTCCCTTCCCTATCCATCACCACAATGTCTCTTTCCCTTTTCTTTTTCACCTTCTATGTCTCCTTTCTCCTTATCCCTTCCTCCCTTTCTCTTTCCACTAATCCCGTGGTCCCTATTTTTCTCTAACTTGACTTTTTCTACTTCTGTCTCTTCTTCGTAAGTATCTAAACATCTCATTTTCCACCTATTTATTCCTCTACCTATTCTGCATTCTTGATTATCGCCATTTTTTTTTTTTTTTTTTGCTCCTTCGTTTCCTATATTTTTGTTATATCTCTTTAATTATCGTCTCTCTCTCATCTCCTTAGCTCCCTCTATCTCTGCTCAAATTCCCTCATATCCTCCATCTCTATATCTTGATTATCGCCTCTCTCTCCTCTCTTCAGGTTCCCTTATCGCTCCCACCACTACATCTCTTCGATTATCGCTTCTCTCTCATCCCCCGCATCTCTATATCTCCCTGATTATCGCCTCCTCCTGCCTCCTCCTCCTCCTCCTTCCATTCCCGACTTACTTCCTGTAGCAGACGCAGCAGGAGGGCATGAGGACCTCCTCGGGTTGGATCTTGTTGCTGCCGACGGTGAGCATCCTCCGGTACACATACTTCTGCCTGCACACGGTCCTGATCTCCGGTGGCAGTGGGGACTCGAACTCACAAGCCGTGCCCTCGCTGCAAGGGAACGCACGAGGGTTAGTTCCGTCAGGGCAAGAGGGGAATGCGACACTTAGGGCCACGGTTTCGGAGGGGAATGCGACACTTAGGGCCACGGTTTCGGAGGGGAATGCGACACTTAGGGCCACGGTTTCGGCGTTGTTTGGCGTTCGTATGCTAGTAATGAGAGATCAATAGGTAGTATGTTCATCAGATATAGAAATTTCGTATGAAACACAAAGATGAATAAGGAGTTTGTTTGTAAGATATATAGATGAGTTCGTGTGAAACCATATTCGTATAAAAACGTATGCTATTCATCTAATTAAGTACATTTACTCATCGCTCTTGCTGCAAGTAGAGAGAGAGAGAGAGAGAGAGAGAGAGAGAGAGAGAGAGAGAGAGAGAGAGAGAGAGAGAGAGATAGAGAGAGAGAGAGAGAGAGAGAGAGAGAGAGAGAGAGACAGAGACAGAGACAGAGACAGAGACAGAGACAGAGACAGAGACAGAGACAGAGACAGAGACAGAGACAGAGACAGAGAAAGAGAGAGACAGACAGAGAGCCAGACAGAGACAGAAAGACAGAAAGACAGAGACAGACAGACAGACAGAAACAGAGACAGAGAGAGAAAGGAAACACGTACTTTATGCACTTCTCGACTCTGAGCGCCTGTTCCACATTCTCCTGGTTGAGCACGAAGACCCACTCGTTGCTGGAGGACTTGGCTCGCTTGGGGAAGATCAGCGTCTCCTCCGACTGGCACACGGGCGTCTCAGAGGCCCCCACACGCGTCGACAGTGGGCGTGTGCGGAGTTCCACCAGGTTCTGCAGCGAGAGTGAGGGGGAAAGAGGGGCGGGTGAATGGGTTGTCGAGTGGGACATCAGGGAGTAGATACTGAATTTTGTGATGGTATTTTTTTCTTATGATGTCCTTTACAGCTTGATATCCGCATAATAATAATGATAATAATAATAATAATAATAATAATAATAATAATAATAATGATGATGATGATGATGGCGTGCTTAATTATGATGATGATAATAATAGTAATAATAATAATGATAAAGATAACAATAATAATGATAACAATAACAATAATAATGATAATAATAACAATAATAATGATAACAATAACAGTAATAATGATATCAATAACAATAATTATGATAATAATAACAATAATAATGATAATAATAACAATAATAATGATAATAATAACAATAATAATGATAATAATAACAATAATAATGTACATACGACATACTCTGAATATCATAAATTTCTCAAAAATTTTTTTTTAGCACAAAGTATTCTAGGAAATGATAACAAGCCCATTTTTCATTGATGCATGACTGAGTACCAACACGTATTACAAAAATTACCCATCGCCTAACTCCGCATAATCATGAAAATCACCCAAAAGTACTTACGTCATTCAAAAGGTCTTTAAACAGGGGATCTTTCACGACCGAGTTGACACTGGGATCAGCCAACAGGAACTGGATATGCTCTCTGTAAAGGGGAATTCAAGGATTAGTATAGAGGATTGGATTATAATACAGGAAGGCGCGGAGAAGAGCTGAACAAGGGATCGAACCCCAATGAAGCTGTTTTGAACCTAAAGGATTGTTATAGAGGATTGGATAATACAGGAAGGCATAGACAAGAACTGAACAAGGGATCGAACCCCGATGAAGCTGGCTTGAACCTAAAGGATTGTTATAGAGGCTGGAATAATACAATACGGCATGGACAAGAGCTGAACAAGGAATCGAACCCCAATGAAGCTGTTTTGAACCTAAAGGATTGTTATAGAGGTTGGAATAATACAATACGGCATGGACAAGAGCTGAACAAGGAATCGAACCCCAATGAAGCTGGTTTGAACCTAAAGTAAAAGGGGTTCGAGTCACTGGCAGGGAAGGTATTTATTCATACGTGGTAATATATATTCTCTTTCTTTCTCATGAAGAATAGATTAGGGGAATAACCAATGGGTAAATGTAGGGGGAAGAGAAAAGGGAAGTAAAGAGTAAATA
>NC_091568.1:39807581-39812581 GCF_042767895.1 Penaeus vannamei | reverse complement strand
AAGAGGAGAGGGAGGGAGGGAGTTAAAGAGAGAGAGAGAGAGATTAAAAAGATAAGGTTAGAAGAGAGAGAATCAGATACACACACACACAGAGAGAGAGAGAGAGAGACGAAGGCAGGGAGGGAGAGACAGATAGATAGTTGGATAGATATAAAGGGGGGATATAAAGAGAGAGAGAAGGAGAGAGAGATTAAAAAGATAGAGAGAGGGTTAGAAAGAGAGAGAATCAGAAACACAGAGACATAGATAGATGGAGAGAGAGAGAGAGAGAGAGAGAGAGAGAGAGAGAGAGAGAGAGAGAGAGAGAGAGAGAGAGAGAGAGAGAGAGAGAGAGAGAGAGAGAGAGGGGGAGGCAGGGAGAGAGGCAGATAGATAGTTGGATAGATAGAAAGGGGGATATAAAGGGAGAGAGGGAGAGAGGATTAAAAGATAGAGAGAGGGTTAGAAAGAGAGAGAATCAGAAACACAGAAAGATAGATAGATAGATAGATAGATAGATAGATAGAGAGAGAGAGAGAGAGAGAGAGAGAGAGAGAGAGAGAGAGAGAGAGAGAGAGAGAGAGAGACAGCAAGAGAGACAAAGAGTGAAAGAGGAAGAATCTCCAAGGCGAAGAATTGTCACCTGTTGATTTATTCATATACTTCTTTCGTAATTTTTTGCTCTTTTGTTTCACCTCTAATTAATGGGTTTGTTTGTTTGTTTGTTTGTTTTCCCGTTATCAAATCACACCTTCCTTGTTTGTCTTTGTCCTTCGCAGTTGCTTATGAAAGTTATTTGTTGTTTTTTAATTGAAATTTTGAGATTTTTAAGATTATTTCTTTCATCTTGCTATTATTATTATCACTATCATCATCATTATCATCATCATGCCCATTATCATTATTATCATTATTATCATCATCATTATTATTACTATTATAAGTACTATTATTATCATTACCATCATCATCATTATGATGACGATGATTATCACTACTATTATCATTATGATGACGATGATTATCACTACTATCATCATAATCATTACTACCATCATCACTGCCATTGCACAATTCCCTACCATGATGTCAGTATTACCAATAGAGACACCGTTACCTGTGCCATGAATCACGTGTTACCATCACTGCCTTGAAACGGATTCCGAGCCATGAGTCAGAGATTGCGAAGGTGGTGAGAGGGAATGCAAATGTCGGAGGGGTGAGAGGGAGAGGGAGAGAGGGAGGGGGGAGGATGGGGGAGGGAGGGGGAGGGGAGAGAGAGGGAGAGGGAGAGGGAGAGGGGGAGGGAAGGAGGGAGGGGGAGGGAGAGAGTGAGGGAGAGGGAGAGGGAGAGGGAGAGAGAGAGAGAGAGAGAGAGAGAGAGAGAGAGAGAGAGAGAGAGAGAGAGAGAGAGAGAGAGAGAGAGAGAGAGAGAGAGAGAGAGAGAGAGAGAGAGAGAGAGAGAGAGAGAGACAGAGAGAGAGAGAGAGCGACAGAGAGACAGAGACAGAGACAGAGAGACAGAGAGAGAGAAAGAGAGAGAGAGAGAGAGAGAGAGAGAGAGAGAGAGAGAGAGAGAGAGTGAGAGTGAGAGAGACAGAGATAGAGAGATAGAGAGAGACAGAGAGAGAGACACATACAGAGAGACACATACACAGACACACAGACAGAGACATACAGACAGACCTACACACAGACCTACATACATCCAGACACAGAGAGAGAGAGATACAGCCTCACCTGGGATGAGGTTTATCTCAGGTGCACCGATAGGCGGTCAGGAAGCAAGGGGGAAAACACAGGTGCGACGGATGCTTAGTTCGTGGCTCTGCCGCTCAAGCCACTGTTCACAGTACACACACATGGATATGTATTGTATATTCACACACACACACACACACACACACACACATATATATATATATATATATATATATATATATATATATATATAGAGAGAGAGAGAGAGAGAGAGAGAGAGAGAGAGAGGAGAGAGAGGGAGGGAGAGGAGGGAGGGAGGGAGGGAGGAGGGAGGGGGAGCGAGGGAGGGAGGGAGGGAGGGAGAGGGAGAGGGAGGGAGAGAGAGAGGGAGAGAGAGAGAGAGAGAGAGAGAGAGAGAGAGAGAGAGAGAGAGAGAGAGAGAGAGAGAGAGAGAGAGAGAGAGAGAGAGAGAGAGAGAGAGAGAATAGATAAATAGATAGATAGATAGAAAAACTAGATAAATAGATAAGATAGATAGAAAAAACTAGATAAATAGATAAGATAGACAGATAGATAGATAGGCAGATAAATAGACAGTTATAGATAGATAGATAGACAGATAAACTGTTATAGATAGATAGAAATATTGATAGATGGACTGACAGACAAATAGAAATATATATAGACACAGACAAAAAATGAATATCATTATTGCACACCTTGAGGCTTCCAGGAGAAAGACAATATATTAATCAACAAGGACAGGTGCCACTTCAGATCTCGTCAATGAGGAAGTGGACAAAAAAAAAAAGTTTAAAATAACAGAAAAAAAGATAATTGTCTCTGACCTTCAACTCTGTATCCGTGAGAGTTCGTGGTTATGTGTGTGCGTGTGTCGGTTTTGTCATACGGTGAGGGTGCTCCCAGAACAGGAGAGATTTGTGCATGTGTGTTATTATTATTGTTATTTTTTAGGAAGTGAAAGGTGCATGGAAGGAATTTGTAAATGTTCGTGTTTTCTTTTCCTTTTTTTTTTGGCATGGTTGTTTGTTTGTTTCTGCGTCTGCTTATTCTGTGAAGGGATTTGTAAATGTTCGTGTTTTGTGGGTGGGGTTTGTGTGTGTGTGTGTGTGTGTGTGTGTGTGTGTGTGTGTGTGTGTGTGTGTGTGTGTGTGTGTGTGTGTGTGTGTGTGTGTGTGTGTGTGGATTCTGTGTGTGTGGGTGGGGTCTGTGCATATGTGCGTGTATTTTAAAGGAGTGTGTGTGTGGGTGTCGTTTGTGTGTATGTGCGTGTGCTTTAAAGAAACGAGTTTGTGCCTGTGTTTCTCAAGGAATAATATGGGTCACGTGTACTCTTGTGTGTTGAAGAGACCCCTTTTCCCCCTGTGTGTGTGTGCTTGTTCTCGTACTCTGAATCAACAGAGGAAAGCCAATAAACAACTCCGAATGCAAAATACACTTTCTCGCTTTCCGTTTGACCCACAGACGGCCACACACACCGCGAATAACAATGACACAGACGCTATTGAGGTCACAGTCAACACTCTTCGACCTGGCTCTTGGCTCTCGGATCTTAGTACGAAGCTTGTCTCGTCCTTGCCAGCTGATAGGAATCAAAATGCTTGAGGAGGAGGAGGTGAGGAAGGTCCTGCGCGAGGAGGAGGTCGTCGAGGGGGTATGTAAACACCGCAAAGCTGCCGGTATGAACAATGCGAAAAGGGATTCTGCCGTGTTTATCTTTTTTGTGTTGATTCTTGGATTGGTATGCTGCGTTGCCCGGATGTCCGACTGCCATTCCCAGGGGCGGAAGTGGGGATGGTTTGTTTACTGTCTCTCTCTTTCCTTCTCTCTCGCTTTTTTTTCTGTGTGTTTGTCTGTTTCATACTCTCTCTCTCTCTCAGTCAATCCAAATTAATCTTGCTGTCTCTTACCATATCTATTCTCATTCTTTATCACTCTTTGTTTATTCATATATCTCTTTCTATCCCCCTCTCTCACTCTCACTCATCGAAAGGGAGAGAGGGAGAGGGAGGGAGGGAGAGGGAGAGGGAGAGGGAGAGGGAGAGGGAGGGAGGGAGAGGGAGTGAGAGAGAGAGAGAGCTGTATATATAAATACACACACACACACACGCACACACACACACGTGCGCGCGCGCACACACACACACACAGGGACACGACAACTTATAACAAATACCAAAATGCAAACAAAAATCAACTTCCGGTAGAGACGCATATCCCTTTACCTTGACCTTTTATCAAATCCGTTTTTTCTTTTCTTTTCTTTTCTTTTCTGTCATCACTCCACATGTGTCACGGGGAAATGCCAAGTCTTCCCGAAATGCCAACAGCTCAAACGTTCATCAAAGGGATTTTTCACCTGATAAACAAAGTCATTGCTATCAGTGCAGACGTCCAGCAGACACCGCCATGGGCCAACATCGAATGTCCTGTGAGATTAACATTCAACATAATCATATTTTTTCGATGTTTTGCAAAGGTGGACATCATGGTTTGAGGATAATGCCTTATCCTGCATTGATATTTCTCCATTGGCAGAGTAATCAAGATCTACATCATTTTTTTTAAGGAATCGGTGGAAGTTATCATACTGTGAGAATATCACTTCATTTTACTGTTTTCCTTTCTTCATTTTTTTCTTCTTCTTCTTTGAAATCGTAAGACCAAAGTACATCTGACTCTTCGTCAACGCGAATAAATTGACACATTAATACAAGGTACGAATAATGATACTCATTCCTCTTTGCGATAAAATGGATAATTTACAAGGATAATATCCTATACTGCGTTGATGTCACTAAAGGCGACACTCGCTCACCACATTCCACAATGAGGTTTTTTCCCTTCTACTGTATCATATTGTAGGAAGGAAATGCATCAAGAGAGGCACCGAATCTATCCTCCAATTTACAAAGGGAATAGTTACATGAAGCTACTACACCTCATTTGAAGTTCCAATACGAGGGAGAGACACTGTATTCACCCCCTCCAAATGGCTAAGGAAATCTTCGTACGGTTAGAGCTTTCAGGATATCCGGAACAGCAAATATACCTGGGATATGGCCTAGGATATCACCAGACGACTATGGAATTGACCATAACATCTACTATAAACGAGAGACAACATTCACCATAACATCTACTATAAACGAGAGACAACATTCACCATAACATCTACTATAAACGAGAGACAACATTCACCATAACATCTACTATAAACGAGAGACAACATTCACCATAACATCTACTATAAACGAGACAACATTCACCATAACATCTACTATAAACGAGAGACAACA
>NC_091568.1:39797581-39800081 GCF_042767895.1 Penaeus vannamei | reverse complement strand
TCTCCCTCTCTTCCTCTGTTTCTCTCTTTCTCTTCCTCTGTTTCTCTCTTTCTCTTCCTCTGTTTCTCTCCCTCTCTTCCTCTGTCTTTCTTCCCATTTCTCTTCCTCTGTCTCTCTCCCCATTTCTCTTCCTCTGTATCTCTCCCCATTTCTCTTCCTCTGTCTCTCTCCCCATTTCTCTTCCTCTGTCTCTCTCCCCATTTCTCTTCCTCTGTCTCTCTCCCCATTTCTCTTCCTCTGTCTCTCTCCCCATTTCTCTTCCTCTGTCTCTCTCCCCATTTCTCTTCCTCTGTCTCTCTCCCCATTTCTCTTCCTCTGTCTCTCTCCCCATTTCTCTTCCTCTGTCTCTCTCCCCATTTCTCTTCCTCTGTTTCTCTCCCCATTTCTCTTCCTCTGTCTCTCTCCCCATCTTTCTTCCTCTGTCTCTCTCCCCATTTCTCTTCCTCTGTCTCTCTCCCCATTTCTCTTCCTCTGACTCTCTCCCCCAATTTCCTCTTCCTCTGTCTCTCTCCCCATTTCTCTTTCTCTGTCTCTCTCCCCAATTCTCTTCCTCTGTCTCTCTCCCCATTTCTCTTCCTCTGATCTCTCTCCCCCATTTCTCTTCCTCTGTCCTCTCTCCCCATTTCTCTTCCTCTGTCTCTCTCCCCATTTCTCTTCCTCTGTCTCTCTCCCCATTTCTCTTCCTCTGTCTCTCTCCCCATTTCTCTTCCTCTGTCTCTCTCCCCATTTCTCTTCCTCTGTCTCTCTCCCCATTTCTCTTCCTCTGTCTCTCTCCCCATTTCTCTTCCTCTTGCTACTTCCCTCCTGCTATCCTCAGTTTTCTCCTCCAATGACATAGAAACGAAAGAAAAGTGAATTAAAAGAAAAATAAGAAAAAATGCTAGCGAATGAGGTGGGAAGACAAACGGAGAGAGAACGACAAGTGAATAATAATGATCTTAAAGATGAAAAAAGAAGCGAGACAGAGAAATAACGAATAAGAAAAAGGACAAGCGAATAGTAACAAAGATAGATAGATAGATAATTGATAGATAGATAGATAGATGAATGGATGGATAGATAGATGGATACACAGATAGATAAAGCGATAAATAGATAAAGAGACAGAAAGAAGAGAGAGATGAGGGGAAAGAGACAGAAATGAGGAGAAAAAAATGAGACGAAAGGAAAAGAAATGAAAAAAATGAGATACGCGATGCCAAGGAAACGGAAATAAGAAGTGAGAGATAAATAAGGAGATAGAGCCAGAAATAGATAAATGAAAGTTATGAGACAAGCGAATGCGAGAAACATGAGAAACGAACGAGAGAGAATGGAAGAAGATGAAAAATAATTAAAAAAAAAACGAATGAGGGAAATGAAATGAAGGATAGACAGACGGATGAGAATAATGAGAAACGCAAGAGAAAGAAAAAAAAATGAGTAAAAGGAGAAATGAGAATATGACAGAAAGACAAAAGGAAGGGAAGACATACATGAGAAAGGTGATAAAAACGAATAGGAGAGAAAGACCACCTAATGAAAAAATATATAAATTTGACAAAGACTTAGAAACCGAATAAAAAAACGAAGAAAAAAATAAAAATAAAAACAGAATATAACGAAACTCGCATACAAAAAAAAAAAAAAAAAAAAAAAACACGAATGAGAGAGAGAAAAAAATAACAAAACAATAAACACAAATGAAAAAAACGAAAAAAGAAAACGAATGAAACGGAAACCAAATCGAATGAGAAAAAAAAAACTAACAAACGAATAAACACGGAAACGAATAAAAACGGAAACGAGAAAAAACGAAAAAAATAATGAACCGGCAACCGACGTGACAGCGTGATAACCGGACGCATCTCGAGGGTAAGCGAGCGACATGGGGGGGGGGGGGGGTAGAAGGGTAGGGGCGTGGAGTTGGCCGATGGAGTGACCTGGTCTAATCAAAGACAGCTTCCGGTGGAAAGACTCCGTAGAAAGAGGGAGAGAGTCCTGTATGGGGGAGGGAGAGAGGCCTGCATCGGGGAGGGAGAGAGTCCTGTATGGGGGAGGGAGAGAGTCCTGTATGGGGGAGGGAGGGAGTCCTGTTTGGGGGAGGGGGGGAGTCCTGTATGTGGGAGGGGGACAGTCCTGTCTGGGGGAGGGAGAGAGTCTATGTGGGAGGGGAGAGAGTCCTGTATGGGGGAGGGAGAGAGTCCTGTATGGGGGAGGGAGAGAGTCCTGTCTGGGGGAGGGAGAGAGTCCTGTATGGGGGAGGGAGAGAGTCCTGTATGTGGGAGGGAGAGAGTCCTGTATGGGGGAGGGAGAGAGTCCTGTATGGGGGAGGGAGAGAGTCCTGTATGGGGGAGGGAGAGAGTCCTGTATGGGGGAGGGAGAGAGTCCTGTATGGGGGATGGAGAGAGTCCTGTATGGGGGGGAGAGTCCTGTATGGGGGAGGGAGAGAGTCGTGTGGGGGGGAGGGGGAGGGTGCTGTATGTGGGAGGGAGAGGGTCCTGTAGGGGGGAGGGAGAGA
>NC_091568.1:39780081-39792581 GCF_042767895.1 Penaeus vannamei | reverse complement strand
TTTTAATTGTAACACTAGATATTTCTATATTGGTTAATCTATATATATATATATATATAAATATATAATAACAATAATAATAATGATGGTAATGGTTATAATCATAATGACAATAATAATGATAATGATAGTGATGATACTGTTGATAACATAAGAATCATTACGACAATAATAATAATATTGATAATAGTGATGGTACTATTACTGCTACTACTAATAGTAAGCATGACGATAATAATAACAATAATAACTATTATTATAACAATAGTAATAGTAATAAATACATTGACAATACTAATGATAATAGTATTAACAGTTATAATAACAAAAATATGGCGATGATAATAAAACAATCATGATAACAGTAATAATAATGATAACTGTAATGATAGTAATGATAATTCTATAATGGCAGACTGCACTTGGCATTGTCTATATATATCAATGAATCATGGCTGTTTAAGCTGCAAGTTGGTCTCTGGATCTGCAACTATCCATTGTAGGATGAGGACGTCCACCTCCTAGACATGATAAATGAAAGGAGATAGTGAAAAGGATGATCTGCAATGCAAGACGGGAATAGAAACAGAGAGATACACCAAGAACGCTACAGAAGGAAGGAAAAGTGGCCCAAAGAACAATGTGAGGAAGTGGAAGTTCAATGTCTTATCGAAATAGCCAACAAGGTTTATCATACGGACCAAACAATAGAACTTATGTGCACATCTGTATTCACTGCAGTACCAAAAGTTAGTGCACGGGTGTACAACAAGCATAGAACAATTAGTATCATAAACCAAATGACAAGAATCATATTAAAAGTTATTCTCAGATGAATATGGGGAAGAATATGAAGTGTAGCTTTGTTGAAGGAAAGGGCACAGGTAACGCAATATTTATGCAGCGAACAGAGAGAGAATAATCGAGAGAGACTATGAAAAGGCGTCTGGTAATAGACATGTGTACCCGAAAGAAGCTCTGAGGAAATGGAAAAGGGAAGTGATGATAAAAAAAAAATATATAAATATGGGTATAGGCAGCATGTGTTTCCCTTTCCTTCAACAAAACTACACCATATTCTTCCCCATAATCATCTGAGAATAACTTTTCATATGATTCTTGTCATTTGGTTTATGATACTAATTGCTCTATGCTTGTACTCCCGTGCACTAACTTTTGAACGGAAAAGAATCTGGGTGACAGGCACTTAAAAGAGGCGTCATGCAAGGTTGTGTACCGTCACCTGACTCGTTTTCTCTATACAATGAGATTGTTATGAAAAAACATGAGAATCCGAAGAAATAGATGTTGGAGGAACTAATATTAATAGTTTGAGATGCGCGGGTGATACGGTGCTGCTAGCTGTCCCTAGTCAACAATCACAATTAGAAGGAAAGTAAAAGAGAGCGAAAGGAAAGGATTTACGATCAACGTAAGAAGGACAAAATGTATGCTGATGTCGAAGAATATGCGAGGAACAAGAATTGGCTTCAGGCGTGGAAATCGAGCAGTGAAATAGGTAGAGAGTTTCAATTATTTAGGTACTATGATAACAAGATGTATGATGTGAGGCGAATGGACACTGCAAAGCCCTCAGCATCTAACAACACGAGGAAATTTCAAACGAACAGGAAGCTCTCAGGAAAAGGAAAAGCCTCATAAAAAAAAAAAAACATCTGGTCAACATCGTTATATGGTGTTGAAAGCTGACAACGAAGAAGGGAAATGTGACTGTAAGGGAGAATGATCATCTCATGGACAGACAGACTAACGAAAGAGGCAGTCCCGGATGTGTAGACCAGGAGCCCGAGGGGGTCTGAAGCCCGGCTGAAAAGCGTAACAATTTTCTTTCATATACTAATAATGATAATAAGAAATGATTATATTAATAATATATAATATAATATATATATCATAAACATTATAAATATAATATTATAAATATATTATAAATATTATAGATATAAAAAGCGTAACAATTTTCTTTCATATACTAATAATGATAGTAATAAATGATTATATTAATAATATTTAATATAATATATATATTATAAATATTATAAATATAATATTATAAATGTATTATAAATATTATAGATATAAAAAGCGTAACAATTTTCTTCCGTTTACTAATATTCCCAAAAGGTAGTAGCTCACAAGCACAGCAAATAAAAATGAAAATATTAAGTGCGACGAATATTTGCAAAAATACTCGATGAAATTAATTATTATTTAGATATTAAAACTGATAATAGTAACGATAATCTCGATAATAATAATGATAAGAATTATGGTGACGAAGATCATAAGAATGATAATGATAATGACGACGTTGATGATATCTAATACCAGAAGAAATGATAATGATAACAATCGTGAGGATTACAATCAGCATAACCATTATAATGAATATCTTATCATTACCCGCCAAAAAATGGTATAAAAATTTTCCAAAACAAATCATATCATATTTATGTCAAATAAGCAAACTAATTAAGGGGAAGATGTTTTTTTTTTTTTTTTTTTTTTTTTTTTTTTTTTTTTTTTTTTTTTTTTTTACTTTTATTCGTGTCTGAGAATGAGAATCAAAAAAATGATAGACAGCAATTATAGAGTTGTATATGTCCGCATCTTTAGCCACCGCTGGTATAAAACTTTGTACATTCCTTAGCAGTTAAATAAACATCTATCAATACAGACGTACAATAATGATGGTAATGATGAAAACAATAACTAGAAATAATAAAGATGATAATGTTGATAATAGTAATAGTCATGATAACAATGATGATAATTGTAGTAATAACAATGTTAATAATAACAAAAATAATAATGTTAACAAGAATAATGATAAAAATAATAAAAGCAACAATAATGATGATAATGATAAAAGTGATAATCATAATAATGATAATAATACTAATAATGATAATAATAATAACAATAATAATAATAATAATGATAATAATAATCATAATAATACTAGTAATGATAATAATAATAATAATAATAATAATAATGGTAATAAAATAATAACAATAATGATAATAATAATAATAACAATGATAACAATAATAATACACATCATCATTATTGTTATCATAATGATAATGATAACAATAATGATAATCATCATTATGATAACAATAAAGGTGTTTATAATAATGGTAATAAGAATTATGATACTACTACTAATAACAATAACAATAACAACAATGATAATAATAACAATAATAATAACAAAAACAATAATAATAATAACAATGATAATAATATCAATAATAATAATACTGACAATGATAAAAATAGAAATAAAAAGAATGATGGTGATGGCAGTAATAATAATAAACACTGTATGAATGGCAGTCGTTTTGATATGAATATTCTTCCTTGTCTTGGGTCTTCAGGTTTCCAAATTCTTCCATTTTCGTCTTCAGTCGCCAAGCCACGACACTTTCTCTCTCTGGCTGACACATACATACGTGTATGTGTACACACTCGTTCGCGTGATCACACACATACATATTCGCGCTCGCATACATGCATATGCAGAGATACATATATATACACGTACACATTCACACAAATACACACACATATATACACTCACTCACTCACATACTGTCACATACACACACACTGTCACATACACACACACACACACACACAAACACACACACACTCACACACTCACATACACACACACACACAAGCACACAAACATATACACTCATATACAAACACGTAAATGAACGCACTCACGCACATACAAACACAGACAAACAGGTTATGTACTTGTTTTTACGTTCTAAGGAAATGCATATCACTGGAGTCATATGACAAGGAAATGTCTTTGACGGGAATATAAAGTTTAAAATGTATATCGGGAAAAGGTGATTGTGTATCCTTTGTATAATCCATTTTCAAGTTTGTTTATATACTGTTACACCAACATTATGTTAATTAGATATTATGCATGCAACATCATGCAACAGTAAGATACATCACACAGCCAATATATTTTTTTTTCTTTTTCTATTTATATATATAATCTTCGTTTTCAATTCACATGATGGTAGTATTTTTTTCTTTATTTTATGATTCTCTTAACTGTTTACTTGATGTTACCAAAACAACGTTTAAATAAAACCGACGCCATTTTGAAACAGACCAAAAGTTTAGAAATTTGATATCAGCTTGATCGGTGTGTTGTAATCCAAGAAAGAGGATTTGTTTGTGTTCCTTTATCACAGTGTTAACGTGGGGTTGATAGCACGCAATAGCTGAACTTGCTTTAAAGTTGGATATCAACGTGAACTTGCTCTGAAGTTGGATATCAACGTGAACTTGCTTTGAAGTTGGATATCAACGTTGAACTTGCTTTGAAGTTGGATATCAACGTGAACTTGCTCTGAAGTTGGATATCAACGTGAACTTGCTTTGAAGTTGGATATCAACGTTGAACTTGCTTTGAAGTTGGATATCAACGTGAACTTGCTCTGAAGTTGGATATCAACGTGAACTTGCTTTGAAGTTGGATATCAACGTGAACTTGCTCTGAAGTTGAATATCAACGTGAACTTGCTTTGAAGTTGGATATCAACGTGAACTTGCTCTGATGTTGAATATCAACGTGAACTTGCTTTGAAGTTGAATATCAACGTGAACTTGCTTTGAAGTTGGATATCAACGTGAACTTGCTCTGAAGTTGAATATCGACGTGAACTTGCTTTGAAGTTGAATATCAACGTGAACTTGCTCTGAAGTTAAATATCAACGTGAACTTGCTCTGAAGTTGAATATCAACGTGAACTTGCTTTGAAGTTGGATATCAACGTGAACTTGCTCTGAAGTTGAATATCAACATGAACTTGCTTTAAAGTTGGATATCAACGTGAACTTGCTTTGAAGTTGGATATCAACGTGAACTTGCTCTGATGTTGAATATCAACGTGAACTTGCTTTGAAGTTGAATATCAACGTGAACTTGCTCTGAAGTTGAATATCAACATGAACTTGCTTTAAAGTTGGATATCAACGTGAACTTGCTTTGAAGTTGGATATCAACGTGAACTTGCTTTGAAGTTGGATATCAACGTGAACTTGCTTTGAAGTTGGATATCAACGTGAACTTGCTTTGAAGTTGAATATCAACGTGAACTTGCTTTGAAGTTGGATATCAACGTGAACTTGCTCTGATGTTGAATATCAACGTGAACTTGCTTTGAAGTTGAATATCAACGTGAACTTGCTTTGAAGTTGGATATCAACGTGAACTTGCTCTGAAGTTGAATATCAACGTGAACTTGCTTTGAAGTTGGATATCAACATGAACTTGCTCTGAAGTTGGATATCAACGTGAACTTGCTTTGAAGTTGGATATCAACGTGAACTTGCTTTGAAGTTGAATATCAACGTGAACTTGCTTTGAAGTTGGATATCAACGTGAACTTGCTTTGAAGTTGAATATCAACGTGAACTTGCTTTGAAGTTGGATATCAACGTGAACTTGCTCTGAAGTTGAATATCAACGTGAACTTGCTCTGAAGTTGAATATCAACGTGAACTTGCTCTGAAGTTGAATATCAACGTGAACTTGCTTTAAAGTTGAATATCAACGTGAACTTGCTTTAAAGTTGAATATCAACGTGAACTTGCTCTGAAGTTGAATATCAACGTGAACTTGCTCTGAAGTTGGATATCAACGTGAACTTGCTCTGAAGTTGAATATCAACGTGAACTTGCTCTGAAGTTGGATATCAACGTGAACTTGCTCTGAAGTTGAATATCAACGTGAACTTGCTCTGAAGTTGAATATCAACGTGAACTTGCTCTGAAGTTGAATATCAACGTGAACTTGCTCTGAAGTTGGATATCAACGTGAACTTGCTCTGAAGTTGAATATCAACGTGAACTTGCTCTGAAGTTGAATATCAACGTGAACTTGCTTTGAAGTTGAATATCAACGTGAACTTGCTCTGAAGTTGAATATCAACGTGAACTTGCTCTGAAGTTGAATATCAACGTGAACTTGCTTTGAAGTTGGATATCAACGTGAACTTGCTCTGAAGTTGGATATCAACGTGAACTTGCTCTGAAGTTGAATATCAACGTGAACTTGCTCTGAAGTTGGAAATCAACGTGAACTTGCTCTGAAGTTGGATATCAACGTGAACTTG
This sequence comes from Penaeus vannamei, assembly GCF_042767895.1. Lineage (NCBI taxonomy): Eukaryota > Metazoa > Arthropoda > Malacostraca > Decapoda > Penaeidae > Penaeus > Penaeus vannamei. The sequence continues at coordinate 39,786,402 of NC_091568.1, read as the reverse complement.
CTTTAAAGATGAATATCAACGTGAACTTGCTTTAAAGTTGGATATCAACGTGAACTTGCTCTGAAGTTGGAAATCAACGTGAACTTGCTCTGAAGTTGAATATCAACGTGAACTTGCTCTGAAGTTGAATATCAACGTGAACTTGCTCTGAAGTTGAATATCAACGTGAACTTGCTTTAAAGATGAATATCAACGTGAACTTGCTTTGAAGTTGGATATCAACGTGAACTTGCTCTGAAGTTGAATATCAACGTGAACTTGCTCTGAAGTTGGATATCAACGTGAACTTGCTCTGAAGTTGAATATCAACGTGAACTTGCTCTGAAGTTGGATATCAACGTGAACTTGCTCTGAAGTTGAATATCAACGTGAACTTGCTTTGAAGTTGGATATCAACGTGAACTTGCTCTGAAGTTGGATATCAACGTGAACTTGCTCTGAAGTTGGATATCAACGTGAACTTGCTCTGAAGTTGAATATCAACGTGAACTTGCTTTGAAGTTGGATATCAACGTGAACTTGCTTTGAAGTTGGATATCAACGTGAACTTGCTCTGAAGTTGGATATCAACGTGAACTTGCTTTGAAGTTGGATATCAACGTGAACTTGCTTTAAAGTTGGATATCAACATGAACTTGCTCTGAAGTTGTATATCAACGTGAACTTGCTCTGAAGTTGGATATCAACGTGAACTTGCTTTGAAGTTGAATATCAACGTGAACTTGCTTTGAAGTTGGATATCAACGTGAACTTGCTCTGAAGTTGAATATCAACGTGAACTTGCTTTAAAGTTGGATATCAACGTGAACTTGCTTTGAAGTTGGATATCAACGTGAACTTGCTTTGAAGTTGGATATCAACGTGAACTTGCTTTGAAGTTGAATATCAACGTGAACTTGCTTTGAAGTTGGATATCAACATGAACTTGCTCTGAAGTTGAATATCAACGTGAACTTGCTTTAAAGTTGGATATCAACGTGAACTTGCTCTGAAGTTGAATATCAACGTGAACTTGCTCTGTAGTTGGATATCAACGTGAACTTGCTTTAAAGTTGAATATCAACGTGAACTTGCTCTGAAGTTGGATATCAACGTGAACTTGCTTTAAAGTTGGATATCAACGTGAACTTGCTTTAAAGTTGGATATCAACGTGAACTTGCTTTGAAGTTGAATATCAACGTGAACTTGCTCTGAAGTTGGATATCAACGTGAACTTGCTTTAAAGTTGGATATCAACGTGAACTTGCTTTAAAGTTGAATATCAACGTGAACTTGCTCTGAAGTTGGATATCAACGTGAACTTGCTTTAAAGTTGAATATCAACGTGAACTTGCTTTGAAGTTGAATATCAACGTGAACTTGCTTTAAAGATGAATATCAACGTGAACTTGCTTTAAAGATGAATATCAACGTGAACTTGCTTTGAAGTTGGATATCAACATGAACTTGCTCTGAAGTTGGATATCAACGTGAACTTGCTTTGAAGTTGGATATCAACGTGAACTTGCTTTGAAGTTGAATATCAACGTGAACTTGCTTTGAAGTTGGATATCAACATGAACTTGCTCTGAAGTTGGATATCAACGTGAACTTGCTTTGAAGTTGGATATCAACGTGAACTTGCTTTAAAGTTGGATATCAACGTGAACTTGCTTTGAAGTTGAATATCAACGTGAACTTGCTCTGAAGTTGGATATCAACGTGAACTTGCTTTAAAGTTGAATATCAACGTGAACTTGCTTTGAAGTTGAATATCAACGTGAACTTGCTTTAAAGATGAATATCAACGTGAACTTGCTCTGAAGTTGAATATCAACGGGAACTTGCTCTGAAGTTGAATATCAACGGGAACTTGCTCTGAAGTTGAATATCAACGTGAACTTGCTCTGAAGTTGGATATCAACGTGAACTTGCTCTGAAGTTGAATATCGACGTGAACTTGCTTTAAAGTTGGATATCAACGGGAACTTGCTTTAAAGTTGAATATCAACGTGAACTTGCTCTGAAGTTGGATATCAACGTGAACTTGCTTTGAAGTTGGATATCAACGTGAACTTGCTTTGAAGTTGGATATCAACATGAACTTGCTCTGAAGTTGGATATCAACGTGAACTTGCTTTGAAGTTGGATATCAACGTGAACTTGCTTTGAAGTTGAATATCAACGTGAACTTGCTTTGAAGTTGGATATCAACATGAACTTGCTCTGAAGTTGGATATCAACGTGAACTTGCTTTGAAGTTGGATATCAACGTGAACTTGCTCTGAAGTTGAATATCAACGTGAACTTGCTTTGAAGTTGGATATCAACGTGAACTTGCTTTGAAGTTGGATATCAACGTGAACTTGCTTTGAAGTTGGATATCAACGTGAACTTGCTCTGAAGTTGAATATCAACGTGAACTTGCTCTGAAGTTGAATATCAACGTGAACTTGCTTTGAAGTTGAATATCAACGTGAACTTGCTCTGAAGTTGAATATCAACATGAACTTGCTTTGAAGTTGAATATCAACATGAACTTGCTTTGAAGTTGAATATCAACATGAACTTGCTTTGAAGTTGAATATCAACGTGAACTTGCTCTGAAGTTGGATATCAACGTGAACTTTCTCTGAAGTTGGATATCAACGTGAACTTGCTCTGAAGTTGGATATCAACGTGAACTTGCTCTGAAGTTGGATATCAACATGAACTTGCTTTGAAGTTGAATATCAACGTGAACTTTCTCTGAAGTTGAATATCAACGTGAACTTGCTCTGAAGTTGGATATCAACGTGAACTTGCTCTGAAGTTGGATATCAACATGAACTTGCTTTGAAGTTGAATATCAACGTGAACTTTCTCTGAAGTTGAATATCAACGTGAACTTGCTCTGAAGTTGGATATCAACGTGAACTTGCTCTGAAGTTGGATATCAACGTGAACTTTCTCTGAAGTTGAATATCAACGTGAACTTGCTTTGAAGTTGGATATCAACGTGAACTTGCTCTAAAGTTGAATATCAACGTGAACTTGCTTTGAAATTGGATATCAACGTGAACTTGCTTTGAAGTTGGATATCAACGTGAAATTGCTTTAAAGTTGGATATCAACGTGAACTTGCTCTGAAGTTGGATATCAACGTGAACTTGCTCTGAAGTTGGATATCAACGTGAACTTTCTCTGAAGTTGAATATCAACGTGAACTTGCTCTGAAGTTGGATATCAACGTGAACTTGCTCTGAAGTTGGATATCAACGTGAACTTGCTTTGAAGTTGAATATCAACGTGAACTTTCTCTGAAGTTGAATATCAACGTGAACTTGCTTTGAAGTTGGATATCAACGTGAACTTTCTCTGAAGTTGAATATCAACGTGAACTTGCTCTGAAGTTGGATATCAACGTGAACTTGCTCTGAAGTTGGATATCAACGTGAACTTGCTTTGAAGTTGAATATCAACGTGAACTTGCTTTGAAGTTGAATATCAACGTGAACTTGCTTTGAAGTTGAATATCAACGTGAACTTGCTCTGAAGTTGGATATCAACGTGAACTTGCTTTGAAGTTGAATATCAACGTGAACTTGCTCTGAAGTTGGATATCAACGTGAACTTGCTTTGAAGTTGAATATCAACGTGAACTTGCTCTGAAGTTGGATATCAACGTGAACTTTCTCTGAAGTTGAATATCAACGTGAACTTGCTTTGAAGTTGGATATCAACGTGAATTTGCTCTGGAATATTAACGTGAACTTGTTTTAAAGTTGGATATCAACGTGAATTTGCTCTGAAGTTGAATATCGACGTGAACTTGCTCTGAAGTTGGATATCAACGTGAACTTCCTTTGAAGTTGAATATCGACGTGAACTTGCTTTGAAGTTGAATATCAACGTGAACTTGCTTTGAAGTTGAATATCAACGTGAACTTGCTCTGAAGTTGAATATCAACGTGAACTTGTTCTGAAGTTAAATATCAACGTGAACTTGCTCTGAAGTTAAATATCAACGTGAACTTGCTCTGAAGTTGAATATCAACGTGAACTTGCTCTAAAGTTGAATATCAACGTGAACTTGCTTTGAAGTTGGATATCAACGTGAACTTGCTCTAAAGTTGAATATCAACGTGAACTTGCTCTAAAGTTGAATATCAACGTGAACTTGCTCTAAAGTTGAATATCAACGTGAACTTGCTTTGAAGTTGGATATCAACGTGAACTTGCTCTGAAGTTGAATATCAACGTGAACTTGCTTTGAAGTTGGATATCAACGTGAACTTGCTCTGAAGATGAATATTAACGTGAACTTGCTTTAAAGTTGGATATCAACGTTGAACTTGCTTTAAAGTTGGATATCAACGTGAACTTGCTTTGAAGTTGGATATCAACGTGAACTTGCTTTAAAGATGAATATTAACGTGAACTTGCTTTAAAGTTGGATATCAACGTTGAACTTGCTTTAAAGTTGGATATCAACGTGTATAGCCGACTCGATGCATATGCGAACTACAGAGGCCCTTTTTGTCTCTGGATATATTAATCTAACAACCATAGCGTGTGCGAATGATCGAAAGTTGTGGTTGTGTTTGTATGTGTGTGGGGTGGAGGGGGGTGGGGTCAAGTACTGTTTTTAGAAGTCCATAAAAGTTTACGTTGGCCTTAACAACGCATTTGCTTGCTTCGATAAATAAGTGAAAGAATAGAGAAGAGTGGAGTATGGGGAGACAACAGCCATACGGACTGTGTCTTTGGGCCGTAAAGCGGTTATTTCAGATCCATGAATAATTATATATACTGGAAACGATATTCAAGATCACGATGGTGTTTGTCGTGTCTTGGTTTCCGTACATGGCGCTGTTTTTTCCGCGTGAATGTGGTAATTTTACGTCTCTCTCAACATGTTCTTGCTTACACGCTTATGGAAAATCCCTCTGGATTCCAGACGTAAAATATTTAAGTTCGTCTCTCAGTAAAAAAAGGAGAGAGAATATGTTCACTGTTGTTATTCTCGTCCAAGAATGCATGTAATGGCCAAATGACTACAGAAAATTATTGCCTCTGGAAGATCTGTCGCTATATCAAGCACATTGCTTGCGTTCTTCATGCACAGTTAGCACTCGCCTCAACACTAAACTTTAAGTTATGCTTGTGCTCTTACCTTGCATGAGTGGCTCGAATTTTCGGTACAGTGTTATGATGGCAGAAATTACTAAAATATCCTTCCTTTTTTTTCTTTGTTGGAGGTCTTCGCCATCACTCAGCGCCTTATGGCCGAAGTTATTAAGCCAATGGATACTTTTCATTGTTTCATGAGGTCATAAAATTTTGTCTCCTTCAGGAAAAGATTTACTTTCCTAATTGATTCTTTCATCTGCGAATATATTTGATATGGTATTAATCTTTTTTTAATATGTATTTTTTTAGTTGCTGTCTATTGTTGAGTTTAAGACATGTTTAAGACTTGCTGCTGAGTGTACATTGGGGGCATCGCGTGGGAAATCTCTCCCCAATGCAGTGAGGTGTATAAGCCATGTGGCGCTGACCCTGAGTCCGCCCTACATCATCTCTCTTCTGTGTATTCCTGTGAGCTGTGTCTCTGTTCTATTGAGATTTTGTGTCTATGGTTATTCAGGTATTTATACTCACTTTTCCATAGATGTAATTATTCCTTTTATAAAGGAAACGAAACCTGAGATTTTTAGACTATGTTAAGGTTCATATTACCCAGTATTCATCTTTTGTTGTTTTTAATTATCTAATGGTTTTAAATGTACTTAATAAATAGGAAAAAATACTATTCTATCATGGGTAATCGATAGTGCCAAATATGAAAGATATATTAGCAAAAAGTTCATCAAGAAAGATCGATGCATGATGATTCGGCAGTTTGAAATTTAGTTCACATCCAGTCGACCATACACCTGCTCCCACACATTCATCTGTCTTAGAGCCGTCGGTGTACATGTAAGAGAAATGAATGTGTTTAATACTTATCTGTGAACCTCTGGCACACCTCCACCTCCGACGCCATGGTTTCAGCAGATGGGAGCCATGCTACCATGATGGTGAAATGGGGTGTTTCCCATGACGTTAGATTTGACTGAATCGGGGGTATTGGTGAGGTTTATGCCGACTTTCTCGACGAGATCGTGTGGCACAGGGGCTAATGCCACGATTTCCAGTAGGATGGCTTAGGTTTCGAGGCACTTTTGCGGCATAGGTCAGCGCTCTCTGGCCGCGTCTGAGTCGGAGGGGAGGTGCTCCTGACCTTGCTCATGACGCCACCTCAAGACGCTCGATCCGAAGGCATTTGAGGACTCCAAGACGCGCAAACAATCCTTCCG
>NC_091568.1:39765081-39770081 GCF_042767895.1 Penaeus vannamei | reverse complement strand
AGGCACTTTACATTTGTAGCTCTGCATTGAACATTGAAAGAAAGAAGTTTTTTAAAACAGAAAAAGGATACTGGCAATAGCTGTTTCAACCTTCACACTAAACTAATAATCATGAAGATACAAATATGATTTTATTATAAACAGAACTATGTTTAAACCAAGAATTTACAGTTTTTCTTTAATCAATAACTTATCAGTGCTGTTCCTAGGTAAACTGGCAATCAAGGAAGGAAGGAAGGTTATATTTTGCTTATTGTGGATCCTGGTCTTTTGCTATGAATAAAACCAATCAGGAGAGTAACTAATGGCTTCTGTTTATAGTGATCCTTGACCTCATAGTTTAGATGAAATGAGTCAAATTATGTGCATGGAGTCATTGGGATTGAATTGGAATTATAAGTGCTATTTTATGTCTATACATGATAATGATAATTCACCAGTTGGGGAATGCATTATGCTGTGCTATGGTAATTTGGCATATTTGGATAGCAGAGGATGAATTGTAGATAAAATGGAATTCAATTGTAAACAGAATGTTTGATTGGATAAACATGCCTGTCTAACTCTTTTTAGAAAAGGACCACTAAAACAAGAAAGAATGTCAAAAAATGCCAAGTTAACACTATAGTATTTGCACCTTTGCAAGCAGACTTCATCTATGTATGATCTGGCAAAAGAAAAGTCGGACGTGCTCTGTATATGATGATAAATGGCCAGGGAAGTTGACAAGCTCTGTTCTTCATAGAGCATGTTTAGGCTGTTGCAGATAGTTCTTTTTCAACGTGCGATAGTGCCAATATCCTTCACTTGCACAGATTACTTTATATAGGAATAAATGTCACTTTGGTTACTTCATAAGGGAGCATTGTTTATTCTTCTGTATCTTTGTGATGCTATTCTGGATTATTACCAATGAGGAAGTAAATATACAGATATTCTTTACTTTTATACTTCATTCAAGAAATTATGTTTTGATTGATAAGGAATGAATTGGATTTATTTTTCCCTTTTTTTTATTTGCCTCTCTTTTGAGGTCATACTCTCTTGTTAATCTTCTTTTTCTGTTTACACAAAATCCAATATAAGTAAATTGATGAATAACCTCAAATCGCAGACTGCAGCACCTTTGCAGTGTCCTTGCTTGCACTTTATCAGTGTCAATTTGATGAAAATGCACTGCTTTAATGCATATCACAATAAGAATATGATCAGGTGTAACTTCTGTAGACTCTTCATGAACATACTATATGATATATATATAAAAGATGACAATTCATATGCTTGACATCAGCTTGAATATTTTGTGGGGTTTTATGTATTGATTCGTGGGTTTGCAGCTGATTTCTCGTTAACTGCCACGAAGGCAATATTTTAATTAGGTATTCCTTCATTAGACTAGTTGGATTTACATTTACTTTGTATGACAGTAAACTTTAGATAATTATTTCTTTGGTTGAATATGTAATTTAGCTACTCATATTTTAACAAAACCTTTTAAGCTGGGTGATTGTAAAAGTTTACATATATATTGTAATACCCTTTTTATGATGAGATTTTGATTGTATATGGAATGATCCTTTTACTGTATTTTAACCCACTGATACCCATATTCCCAGCTGACTTTACTTTATATTTATTGATTGTCTTTATACTTATATGTTTCCTCAAAAGCTGAACTCGTAAACTGTGCAATAGGGTGTGCAATTATCAGCATAAAAAAAAGTTCTCAAAAATAATTTTTACTGTCATAATATGAAAGATTGTATGGAGCGAAACAAATTTTAGTTTATCACTTACCTTAGTTCAGTCGTGGTGGTGTAATGAAGTTGCCCGATTGGCCAAACTCAGGCAACTGGGAGCAAAATATAGGCCGCCAAGTTTAAAGATAGCCTTCCTATCATATGTTGTAAGTCGTAGTTTACAGGTTAATCACCAATGTATCAATTAATGGTCTTCCCTCTTTAACTTTTTCCTTGATTTTGGAAAGATTTTTTTTTCTTGTTGCTGTTAGTATTGTTCGTAACACTGATAATCATAATGTCAATATTGATAATAACAGTATCAATATTAATTGCATAAGAAGAATATAGAATTTGGAAAACTCAAAGAATGGGAAATTCAGTGAGGTCTTGTAAGTGTACCAAGTAGATCTCTGGTGGCTTGTGGAGCCATCAATGAGCAAACATTATTCACAAAAGAAAACTACAGTCATGTGTACAATTACCCAGCATCAGTGGGTTAACAGTATTTATGTATGAGAATGATATGATTTTCATCTGATTGTTCCTCCCTTATGAAAAGCACTCAGAATTCAGTGTATAATGTGTTTTTGATAAAGTTTTCATATATGCTTTGGCTGCAGTTAAAAGTGTAGAGAATGGGGGCCGTGCACATTTCTATAGTGTGAGTGTGTGTGTGTGTGTGTGTGTGTGTGTGTGTGTGTGTGTGTGTGTGTGTGTGTGTGTGTGTGTGTGTGTGTGTGTGTGTTTTTTTCTTAACTAGTTGTTTCAATACGGGAGAAGAGCTAAGCTCAGGTGGTCCCGTCTGCTATATTTAAATTGTCATATAACTTTTCTAATTGATGCACAGTTTTGGCACACGCTATGTGTTTGCAGTGTGTGTGTGTGTGTGTGTGTGTGTGTGTGTGTGTGTGTGTGTGTGTGTGTGTGTGTGTGTGTGTGTGTGTGTGTGTGTGTGTGTGTGTGTGTGTGTGTGTGTGTGTGTGTGTGTGTGCGTGTGCGCGCACGCGTGCACATGTCATTACTTAAGTTACTGACTGCACATCTATCCTGTTGCATGGATCAGTATGGCTCAGGGAAATCCTGTTGGGAATGAGGTTAAGGGAAAATCAAGATGGTATTTCCTTTAATAATATTTATTTTCTCCACCATCCAAGCATTTGTTGCATAATACTTTAAATAACAGAGATCAAATTATATTATGGAAAAGCGGTCACACACACCACAAACTATGAATCATTGTGACATGTGAAATATTTGATTGTCCGTATTCTTTTCATATGAAAAATACTTGAAAATAATATTGCATATGTGATTTTATGCCATATACTTTTTGTAATCTTCAATTTGATAACTGAGAGATAACTGAGAGTATATGTGGAATCCAAGTAAATTATGGATTGACTGTGTTTTGTATATGGAAATCATACATATGTACAAGCAAACTTAGGTTGTAGATATACAAGCAAACAAGGTGGGAAGTATGCAAACACACACTCACACACTTTGAGATTCACTCACGAATGCACATGCATACATGCATGCTAACTCTACCACATTTTCATGCTCAAACACACATTTGCACACATATACACGCATGCACGTGCACTCACACTCACACTCACGCACACGCACATGCATGCACATGCATGTACACACACACAAGCACGCATACACACAGACATATATACACACACCTACACCCATGCTATTTATATCCATGTTTATCAAGTATCCTAACAATCTTGTAAAAAATTTCAAACAAAGTTCCCGGATCTGGGATCTTATGACAAGCTTGGTCTATGAAATACATCCTTCTCCTCCAAATTGCAACTTCCTTGACTTTGAAATTGCAGAAAGTTCAGGGTTATGATCATCTAAAATATTTATGTCAAACAAGCATTGCTGTTGTAAGAGCGTTGTTTAGGAACAAGGGTCACTCTATTCCTCTCTCTCTCTCTCTCTCTCTCTCTCTCTCTCTCTCTCTCTCTCTCTCTCTCTCTCTCTCTCTCTCTCTCTCTCTCTCTCTCTCTTCTCTCTCTCTCTCTCTCTCTCTCTCTCTCTCTCTCTCTCTCTCTCTCCTCCCTCTCTCTCTCTCTCCCTCCCTCCCTCCCTCCCTCCCTCCCTCCCTCCCTCCCTCCCTCCCTCCCTCCCTCCCTCCCTCCCTCCTCCCTCTCTCTCTCTCTCTCTCTCTCTCTCTCTCTCTCTCTCTCTCTCTCTCTCTCTCTCTCTCTCTCTCTCTCTCTCTCTCTCTCTCTCTCTCTCTCTCTCTCTCTCTCTCTCTCTCTCTCTCTCTCAAACATGCTCACCTACACCCACACCGTCGCACATATATGTGTGTGTATCTCTCTGTCTCTTTCTCTCTCTCTTTCTCTCTTACCATCTCTCTTTCTTTCCCTCTGCCTTTCCTTTTTCCTTCATTCCCTTTCTCTTTCTCACTTTCTCACTCTTTCTTTCTCTTTCAGCTTGTATTGTTAGCCAGTGTTTATGTAATCTGTTTATTAATATTCATGGTTATCTGTTTTCTGCCTCTTCTTTATTACATTTTTTTTTCTTTTTTTTTTATTTATTTTATTATATATATATTTTTTATTATTATTTTTTTAGATGATCTTTTGTAAATATGATTTCATTCTTTCAGAGGAGTTGCTTGATTTTTTGTGCTGTAAGGTCTAGATTATGAGACAACAGGTCTTGCCAAGTGAAAGAGGAACCCAATTTAATTTATTTTCTCTTTCAGAAAATGACTGCTTATCAGTAGAAGGGAAATCACCCAGGAAAAGAATAAAAAGAAAGAAAATGAAGAAGCTGAAAGATATCTGTGCCCTCTGTGTTCCTCTCCTGTGGGCTTTGGTGCTCTCCCTCGACCTGTGTGGGTGCGAGGGAGCAGCTCTCAGCCCGGCTCTTCTCAGTGACCTTAAAGGAAGATGCCCCATTGCTGACTCACAGATCCATGAAAATGCTGTTCCCAAAGGAGGCAAAAATGCTGGTAAGGAGCCGATAACCTGGCTACAGCGTGTCATCCTTTTTTGGTTTCTTCTTGTCAGAATCTTTTCAGCTGTATTGATTCTGCGTCTATCTATTGCTTCTTACTCCTCCTCTTCTTTTATTTACCATGATGACCACTTTTACAATTGTTGTTACCATCATTATCTTCATCTTCGTTATCTTCAGTGTCATCATGATTTCTGTTACTATTACTCTTCCCAGACACCTAAAGTTGTGCTTCTCTATAATTTGTTTAATAGAAATTTAAGTGTA
>NC_091568.1:39752581-39760081 GCF_042767895.1 Penaeus vannamei | reverse complement strand
ATATGTGTATATGTATATATGTATATGTATATATATGGAAGAAAAACCCACAATGCACAAACTAGATTTATTGATGAAAGTGAGACAACAGTTTCGGAATCGTCTTCGATTCCATCTTCGAAGATGGAATCGAGGACGATTCCGAAACTGTTGTCTCACTTTCATCAATAAATCTAGTTTTTGCATTGTGGGTTTTTCTTCCATATTATCAACACGGTTTGTGTTTTTCATTGCATCATGTATATATGTATATGTATATATGTGTGTATATATGTATATATATATATATATATATATATATATATATATATATATATATATATATATATATATATATATATATATATATATATATATATATATATATATATAATATATATATATATATATGTATATGGATATGTATATGTACATGTGTATATATATATATATATATATATATATATATATATATATATATATATATATATATATATATATATATATATATATATATATATATATATATATATATATATATATATATATATATATATACATATATATATATATATATATATATATATATATATATATATATATATATATATGTATATATATATATATATATATATATATATATATATATATATATATATATATATATATATATATATATATATATATATATATATATGAATCTGTCTATATATTTATTTTTACCTTTTTAAAAATCTTTTATATGACATTTTTCTTGATTGTTGAGATATGTTTATTCTGCCAGCATATCGGATTATATCCTAAGCACATTTGGGTGCGGCAGTTAATCCATCATTCCGTCTGCAGCCAAGCGGATCAACCAACCTCCCACAGCCATCATCAATTCTCCTTCAAACACCATTAAGCTCCCCAATTCCGGTGTGATCATCGACGGCTCAGGAAGCACAGATGATGCAGGGATCGTGTCTTATCGTTGGGAAATGGTCACAGCACCCCTGGGGTACAAGCTGGCAGAAGAGACAGGGCCCACGGTGCAGCTTACCGATCTTATTCCTGGAAACTACACAATAATGTATGTTTGTCCTTTCTAAGGAATTATTAGAAAAACAAAATTATTTAAATAAACACATGTAAACACAAACACTCACACATGCACACACACAAACACACACACACAAAAACACACACACACACAAAAACACACACACACACACACACAAACACACACACACAAAAACACGCACACAAAAACAAACAAAAACACACTAAAAAAAAAAAAGACAAAAAAACACACACATAAAAACACACAAACACACACACTCACTCACTCACACATATATATATACTATATATATTTGGTCATATTAATTTGTTACTTTGTGCATTTGCATGTTCAATTCTTTAATTTGTTAATCTTCTGTCTCTTTGCTCAGGCTGCGTGTGAAGGATGAGGAAGGCCTCGAGGGCAATGCGACTGCTGTCCTCAGTGTCATCAAGGAGACAGATTATCCTCCAACGGCAAATGCAGGAGGAGACCAGATCATCTACCTACCTCAGGTTAGTGTTAAAGATTTATTTGTTCTCTTGAAATTTGATTTGAAGATGCCTGAGGTCTCTGCTTATAATTGTGTCTCACATGAGAGGAATTGTAATCATCATCCATGGCATCTGATTTATCTTGGGTGATATTCACTTCACAATAATTTCTACTCTGTCAGACGGAAATAACCCTGTATGGCAACGCGAGCTCAGATGATCACGGCATTGAGGGCTGGGAATGGACCAAGGGGCCCAAGGATTCCGGGAAGGCAGTTGACATGCAGGTATGCTGCTCTGGATTTGATAACAGCACTGTGCGCTTTTTATTTTGTGTCTCTCATAGATATGCAATTGAAAGTGGTGTTGAGACAACTTTGTCAGATGGAATTCTGTGATTTAGGCTGTGAAAGATTTCAAATTAATGTTAGAGTGTTTGTGTGTGTGTGTGATGATATATTATCTGTACACAATATGAAGAAGCTTGAAATATTTTCAAACATATGTCAACACATGTTCAAATGCATATTGTCTGGAGAAAAAGTTTAGGTAGATAAAGTTAGTGAATAATTGTGTAATTCATCATTTATCAGCAAACCTTCAAGCTGTCTTGCCAGCCACTAAGATAGGCTTGGTTTTTAGTTTCAAAAAGGCAGTTTATAGTCTTTGTCATACAAAGAGCTCAGTTTTGCTTAGCAAATTATGCATATTTTATTGCAATATCTCAAATACAACAATTACCAACAGAGCACAATTTTGAAAAAGTTATCACAGTTACCTTTTAAAAAATAAAAAGGTTGTAGTTGATGAAGTGGACATACAGCCCTAGTACTTTATAATGAATAATGTGATATTGTTTTCCTTTATTTATATATTTATATTTTTTTTTAGGATACAAGGACTCCATACTTGCATCTAAGCAACCTAGAGGAAGGCTTCTACCAGTTCATCTTACGTGTTCAGGATGCAATGGGCCAGCAGTCCAACGCTTCTGTAAACGTGTATGTTCAGAAGCCCAATCTCTCTTCACCCAAAGGTAAGTTTAGGACAGAATCATTGTTGACTTTATTAAGGAAGATATAAAAATTTTGAGTATTTAGAATATTTTTTTGAGTTAAGGGGATAAAAAGACATAATAGCATCTATAAGATTAACCCCCTGACAGCAGAAGCAGTTCTGAACTTTTATTCATGATACATTAGGCAACTTTAAAAAAAAAAAAATCTGTGTTCCTGGGCAATGGGTATGTGTGCCGTCCAACCTGTTCTGCCCAGGAGACACTGCTATCTTATTCTGTATCCATATCGTGTTTTGAGGAGTATTACTTAAATCAAATTTACCAGAATAAGCTTGTAAATATACGTTGAATGTAATCAGCTGATGAAAGGAACAAAGAATACTTTATCAAGTTGAAATAAAACGATATTTATCATATTTTCCTGTTTTACCAAAGTTAAAAACAGATGATAAGTTTTATGCCTGAAATAGACATACTAACAATGCATGTTCTTATACAAAAAATATGAATTCTTGTGAAAGGAATCCTCATGCTTTTGAAAAATGTTTCAATAGACTATGAATAACAATATTTGCACAGGATGCAAAAGTAGACATGAATGAAAATTGGTCATTTTGTACATACTTAGTAACAGTATTCAGATGAGTACTTTATTTTGTTCTTAAAATGCATGTAGAGATAGAATCCTAGGCTGCAGTCAGTGGGTAGGCATTTAAGAAATATATATATTGTTAATTACCAAATTTTGTGTGTGTGTGTGTGTGTGTGTGTGTGCGCGCGTGTGTGTGGATTTGTTTTTTGTGTGTATTTGTATATCTGACAGACAATTTCTTTCACATTGTTTTTCAGCCAATGCAGGTACAGACATCCAACTTGTTCTCCCCAATACAACAGTCACCTTGGATGGGAGCCATAGTACAGACATTTCTCAGAGCACTCACTACCTCTGGAAACAAAAGAAGTAAGTAGTAGTGTGAGTATTGATTGTAGATGATACGGATTAGGATGTTTTGTTATTGAGATAAGTTAGTTGCTCAAGAAATAGGAATACGTAGGTAAGACAAGGGGAAGGGCTGAAGCGTGGTGTAGGGAAGGTTACTGCCCAGTGGTTAAGTGGGCCTGTAACAGCAACTTATTTATTTTAGATTTTTCTTCAGAGAGTTAGCAAAGGTGCAGATGCAGGTGCTCAAGGGGACCATTCTATCCTAATAATTGAATTAACACTGATGACACAAGGCTTCCACTGGTAGAGGGAGAGTGAACCCAGTGGGTGTTGCTGATCCTTTATCTCTTAAAAGTTCATAGGTAAACAGATTTGATACTAATATCTAAATTTATCAGAGAGATGTATGTCCCTGGAGAGATTCAAGAGTTCTGTGCATGCTAAGTCCAACAAAGTCATTAGAAGTTAAACTCAGTTTGGAGAGGTTCCTTATCATAATTTCTTAACTTTTGTTAACCATTTACTAAAACTTGTAAGGTAAGATGATGCAGTATAAGTGTTCAGTCAAAAATGGGGATCTCAGGATTCACAGTGGATCCAAAGGAATTTTCCTAGACCATTGACTGGCTTATTGTAAGCCACTGAGTCTGATCTGTCAACAGGGCACTGACATTTACAGAAATTGGGTTTTCTACATCGATGTTGATATTGACAATACAATATTGAAAATTGAAAAAATGGAAATGGATTTGAATAAGATCATGATTGCATTTCTTTATTTCTAGTGGACCAAATACTGCACATTTTGATAGCATGGATAGCAAAAAGGTGACTGTGTCAGGACTGACAAAGGGGAAGTATGAATTTCTCCTTACAACCTGGAATGGGGAAGACCCCCTGAAGAACACCACTGACACTGTCATGGTTGATGTTATACAAGGTGAGGAAAAGTAAATTCACATAACTAAGAATTTCATGATTTAACTAGACTTAAATCTGTAGTTGATCAGTCAGAGGCAGCTTTATCTGAAGACATGATATATCCTCTCCCGCCTGCACAGACCAGAATATGCCTCCAAAGGCCAACGCAGGTGGGGACTTCAGTGTGACTCTTCCTGTGTCAGTGGTGATGGTTGACGGCTCTAAGTCTAGTGATGACGTGGCTGTAACCAAGTGGCTATGGGAAAAAGAGGCCATGTCACTGGCAGCAGCCAAAGTCATCAACTCCTCAGACCATTCACCTGTGCTTATGGTAAGATGAATAATATTTTAAAGGGTTAGCATTGAAGTCATATGATAGTGCATAGAATGTTATTTTGATCCTTATTTGGGGTTGTTAGTAAGCCAACAGTTTATTTCGTAGGATTTCTTAGTTTGTTCTAGCCAGGCCAGTGGGAACTTTTGTTTTTATTTGGTTATATATGACTTTCCTCAGTTAAAGCATTATTAGTCTTGGTTCAGGTTTGTACAGATCTTTCATTGACACTTACATAGGTTAGTAGATTATTCTGCATGTTCTTGTTTAATATTTTTGATAATTCTCTGCTGTCTTTATAGGTTTAATCACACAGAAGAGACTAGGGATTGAAGGTGGAAATATTTCAATATTACAATGTTTCCATCCAGTTCTTTCATACACTTCATAAAATGAATGACATTATAATAAATGGTTGTTTCTCATATTGCTTTTAGCGTATGAAATTGTTTTACTTCAAGTTCTATGTTTATTTGTCTTTATCTTTTTTTATGATTTTTTTTTTTTTTTTTTTTTTTTTTCATAGTATAATTTTCTTTGTCTTTCTACTAAGTTCACCGATGTGGTTGCTGGGGTCTACATCTGGAAACTGACTGTGTGGGATGACCAAGGTGCCTCAAGCTCTGACACAGTGTCCATCATTGTCAAGTCCAGTAAGTTGTGAGATTTAGTTAGCTACTGAGTTACAGATTCATATGGGAATGTTTTTTGAGATGTTTGTCTGTCTGTTCTGCAAAAAACAAACAAACAAAAAAAAAGCAATTTATCTTTACAGTATATGTATAACTTATTACCAATATTTCTTTTCCCACAGGTCCACATGAACTAGATGAGGTAGAGGTGGTAGTAGGTGGTGATATCGGTGCTCTGAGTTACTCCCAGCTGTCTACTCTGTTGCAGAAACTTGAGCTGTTCCTCCATACTGGAGATCGCGTTGTGTCTATCAAGCTTATTTCTCTCACAGGACTTCCTCATTCAGGTGATATATATTTGCTATATCTTTTTATAGTACTGAATGATATATATGGTTCAAGTACCAGCCCATCTTTTGGTGTGTTTTCCTATTCATGCAGTCAAGTCTTGTGTGTTTTACTTGACTTTCTTGCTTTCAACTAAGTCACATAGTTATTCATTTTTGAAATCTCTTTGTGCTTTATTATAGTAATATTAATCCAATTTGTTTTTGTTTTTATGTCTTTTTGTTTCCTTTTAATTTTTGTTTTTTCAATTTATTTTTTATAGGACAAGTAAGACTGACTGTTCTAGCATATGCGGGCAAGGATGTTGTCAAGGGGACCGATGTTGTGTACTCTCTTCGACATCAGGTTTTGTCAGAATCACCAGACTTATTGGACTTGCCTCTCCTGAGTGTGGACACAGTTGTGTGCCAGAATGATTGTTCAGGTAATGTCCTGTTTTATGTGAGATAAGTTCCCTTTGTTATAAATAACGCAGTTGCCTTCATGATTACTATCCTTAGCCCATTTACGACGGGTGTCCCATATATGAGATACCCAGAAAAATAAACATTGCTGGGCGTCCCGCTAGTGTGATGTTGGATCGATGCTCACGCTCCAAATACATCGCGGGCCGAGGCTGGCGCGTGTTTAGATTCCTGGCCAATTTTGTAGTGGCCTGGAAAATTAGTATATTATATGTATATTTTGATAATGCTATAAGACTTAATCCTGTAACGAGAACTCAAAATAAATTCCAGGTCATGGGGAATGTATTCAGGCAACAAGGGAGTGCAGATGCCACACTTGGTGGATGGAGTCATTTCTACGCAGACACATGGGGGATGGCATGCAAAACTGCGGTGAGTGGCTCATATAAAGAAGATAAAACAGACAATATTAATGGATTATTATTTTTTTTATTGTTATCATTTTGATTATTATCATTATCATCATCATCATCATTATTTTTATTATTATTATTATTATTATTATTGCTGTTATTATCATTATTGATATATATATTTTTTTAATTTCTTTTTTTCAGTGGTATTGCAAAGCCCAAGAATAAATGTTTTCTCTTAGATAGGTAGAGAAATAAAGTTTCACATTTTATACTTGAGACCAGTCCATTATCAGGCCTGAGGTATTCTTTTGCTACACATAATATTGCAAATAAGAACGGTTCAGGAATAACACTTACATGTCTACGAATAAATGTCTGACTGAACTGAAAGTCAGTGTAAGGTCAACAATGAAAGTTTTGATATTAGTACTACTGTGCTGTCAGAATTAGGTTATGTAATACAGAATGGTGTTCCTTCCAACAGACTGGAGTGTGGTGTATGTGTTTGTGACGATGTGTTCTGTGGTCCTGGTCGTGGGCCTGATGGTGTGGGGCATTGCCACCCTGCTCATGAGGAAATTTGGACAAAACTCTAGGCCTCGGCGCAAACCTCCACGCTACACACTGCTTGATGGCCATGACGAGGGAACCAAACGTAAGAGACTGCGGCGGTAGATTGAGTTTTGGGGCCTTGGATTTTTAAAGAAATTGTTTTTGTTTTAAGTCTTCTTCTTTTCTAAACAACTTTCTACTCTAATGAGTAAGTATATAAGTGCATGATTCAAACAGATTCTGGAATTTGACATTTATTCATTAATACTTGAGTGGTTATACCAAGATATACAAATAATGTAACACATTTTTGTCGCTGCAAAAAAGTGATTGTTCAGTTATTCAAATTTTAAAGAATTTCTTCAGATAATGTATGCCTTGTTAAGAGTGTCTTTTATGTTGTAATATATTTTT
>NC_091568.1:39740081-39747581 GCF_042767895.1 Penaeus vannamei | reverse complement strand
CCTAGAGTTATTCCCGATACACTGTATCAAACGCCTTCTTCAGGTCGATGTAGGCTGCAAGCCCGAACTCATGGCGGCGCTCTACAGTGACTTAAAGTGCCAGGATACAGTCTATTGTGGACTTCCAGGAGTGAATCCAGATTGCTTCAATCTTCAGCTTGGATATCGCCCTCTTAACTTCAGTTAGGGAGAGTGAACCCCTATAAAGTTCGACATTACATTACCCGCATCCAAGTTAACTGTTAATGGATCAACCTTGTATAACATGAAACAACAGAAATCACCTCAGCAAACCCCTGGGCACACTTCACCTCCCTCAGCCTGTCCAAATGAAACGCCCTAGGGTGATCATTAGACCAATGGAGAGTTTTGTAGTGGACTCGGAGGGTAGCCACAATTAATCTATAATCAGTACCACGGAACTCGGCACTCAAATACACCCTGTAGTTCTGGAGGATCCTCCAACGAGTGCCAACAAGGATGTGGTTGATATCCTTGGATGCATTACCCGCATCGCTGTACCAAGTCCAACGATGAGGGTTAGAGCGCTAGTACCAAGAGCCAGAAATACTCAATATCTGGGACCTTGCAAAGTCCCGTAAAAGGAGGCTATTCTCGCTGCTGGCAGCTCCCGAACCTTGGGGACTGACAGACAGCTCGATCGCGGCCAGATACCGCACTGAAGTCACCCAAAACAATACAAATATCTCGCCTAGGACAACTGTTTAACAAATTTCGCGTAAAACATCTGTAGTGTTGGAAATGCAACCCCGCACCTAATTTAAAGGGTCTGAGCTTACCAAGTGGTAGAACACATGATTCTATGAAAGTTTTCTTCCATACCATTTTCTGTGCAAATTGATAATAACGGTGTTAAAGAGGATATATAATCCACGATTTTCAGGCGTAGCAGTAACCTTACACCTAGCGCCGCAACAGAACTACGAATTGTTTAGGACTGCGGAAAATCGGACGGATTTGTAGCGGATGACGTATGCGACGGAAATCTAATGAGCCAATTAGATTCGTGCGTGAACACGACATGAACATACACACTCAGTAGAACCAATCAAATATGGAATAGATCACTTGTCAATAGAAGCTGAGCCTGGGAGAATCAATTTGAAATTCAAATCAGCTCCATCATGGCTAGACAGTGTGTAGGTTGTTAGAACCATTATTTCGATTTCATCGCAAAATAACAAAATAACGAAGCAAGCTTACTAAGTCTACGAGATCACGGTGTACTTCCAGTGGAAATACAATGCCCGCACTGCAAGATACTGTGCCATTACAGAAATGACAGACACCAGTGGGTTTGTGATGCATGGAAAAGGGCACCAAAACAGAACGAAGAAAGTAGTATAACTTTACTGTAAGCGATCGCAATTCCCGCCAACACTGACCTGAAACCCCCTTCCCCGCAGCCTGACCCTGACGTGTCAGATACCAGGTTTGTCCGGGAAGATTTTGTAGACAGGGGGTGGGAGGGCAGCAGCCCCCCCTTCCTCAAAAGGGGTTTTTAAGGGGCGTAGCCCCCTATGCAAACCGGAAATGTTGCTTGCTTGTATTCTACCAATATTTCTCGAAATTCTCTGATATATTGGCCCATCATACCCTCCCCAGCTATCGGGACCGATACTGTAGTTATGTTTCTTTGGCGAAGGAAATGAGTGCTAGATTCGTCCGAAACACGACGAAAGCTATAGAAAAGTTCACCCCCCCAAAAAAAAACAAAAAAAAAACGGTGTGGGGTTTCATTTCTAAATTTACCCAAACATGTCTTTCATGCTGAGTTTACAAACATCGATAGGAGCATCCACAGCAATAAGAGAGAGACATAAAGCCAAGAAGTCAAATACAAACTTCAGTCTTAACACTGATCGACCGGAGTAACCTCTACCGCCGGTATACATCACCCAGCATGTGAAACACCCACCCACAAAGTACAGAATTCATTACTAATGTTAATATAATGAATTTTATACTCTAAAAAACTCAATAACAGCTCTTAATAGAAGAAAACTGTCTACCACACATATACGAAAATTGTGTTCATACGAGTGTATACTGGAGGCCATAAGCCCAAGGTCTATATAAGTACTTATATAGACCTTGCATAAGCCTACCGGTGTAAGATTCCTCGTTTGAAAAGTTCGCATAGATAATCAAATTTGTGCGCATCAGTAACCTGGTTGACATTGTGGCTGCATTTTACACCAGTGGCGAGCGAGCTTCTCATTACACAAACTTATATGAAAAATCAACGACGGTGTGGATAGACAAGCCAGCTACAACCATAATTGTTGTAGGTTGTGGCGAAGTAGTAACATTATTGTGCATGTGCTAGAGCCATTCAAATTAGAACGTAAATTTTATTGTCTCCATGCGAAAAAAATAGAATTCTATTATCATTACTGTTATCATTATCACTATGGTAATAAAAATATTAAATATGAGGCTTTATCTGCAGCGCTAAATACTTGCAATTAGTTCAAGTTAGTGGGCGGAGCATCTACGCTGTCGGCCGTACGAAAATCCATCGGGTTAAAGTGTCGTACCGCTTGGACAAAACTAGCTTTCTCAAAAACGAAATGGACCGTGGTATTAGAAATTTAAATGGCTTATATCTGGTTGATGGCACACAGAATTATTTTACTACATTTGTATAAATTACTTGATTGAGTTCCTTATTCCTAACATGTTATTGTTAAATCTATTATTCATATAGTGATGTTTAACAATATGATGGTAAATTATGATACACTTTAAACAAATAATGTATAATAATATTAACAGTGCCTATGATAATAGCAATAACAGTACAACAACAGTGATGATCATAATGATTATAATACATTCATATTGCCTTTTTTATTAATTACGTCGACTATTCCAGTTATTTTTCGCTTGCAAACATTAATAGGAATCTCTTGATACCTGATGGGTCTAATGAAGAAAATTTCTTTTAGAAAAAAAACTATTCATACTTATACTTATTATGTCTATTACTATACTTATAATGATAACAAGAGAAGGTCAGATAAGACTATTGTGACCATCGCTTAAGGCTAATTAAAACAATCGGTGGACCTCAGTGACCTAATGAAATATGTAAATCTTAAAATGTAAAAAAAAGGCTTCCTTGATATCATATCCGGCGGAAAATATAATAAAACAATATAAGAAGATAATTTATGTTAAAAAATAAAAGATTCGGCAGTAGATGTGGCAAGAGTGGCGTGGCACAGACATCCTCCTCATTTACGAGATAAATGTCCCTTTCTCGGGCTCTAGGGATGACTTCGGAGGCCGGAGAATGCGTCCTTGGTGAATGTATTTGTAATGGGAAAGGAATGGCGCCGAAATACCATCCTTGCAACCCCCATTGAAAATGCGGTTGTTGCCAACTTAAGGTCATTGTTTTTCCAGTTGCCTGTGGGAGAGGTGAGGAGGGATATTTTAAGGTATTGCATTACTTCCTGGAGTGATCGAACTATTGTGGGATATTTTATGGTATTGCATTACTTCCTGGAGTGATCGAACCATATTCGTCGAGGTCAGACACTACCCAGAGACGGGGGGGGGGGCTATTTATTTGTTTATTGAAAATTTACTGGCGTCAACATCTCGGGTTATTCGCGACGTTACGAAATGTAGCAGAATTATAATAAAGTATTGTGGCAAAAGGGTTAAATTTGTGTTAACAAAAAGGCCAAAATATGTTGGTTAGGTTGGTGAGTGAAAAGGGTAAAGAGGAAATAACAAAGTACAAAGGCCGTTTAGGACCGACACAAAGCCAGCCTTTCGTCCTTTCAGCACGGCTCTCGCACTTTACGATGTGGACAGAAAGAGGGGATGAAGAAGAGGAGGATAAGAAAAGACCATGCAAAATTAGTTGAGGCGAGGGCTGAGGTCCAAAGTAGGCGTGATCTCCCACACTGGGCCTCAGTCTCCGTCTCCTAAGCCCCACGGCGACAACGAGCACGGAATCGGAGGGTTAGGGAGACAAGCTTCGAGTGTCAAGTATTTCAGAGGTTGTCGGCTCTTACAGACCAACCAATAGTAATCATTGTTACGCCACGACCAACTACACCTGTCACATTGATATCGTATCCCTCTCATATTCCGTGCAATTGTTTCCTCACTTCTCTCGGCGTTCGTAGGGTGCGAATCCTGTATTTTACACCTCGCTAATCTTCTCATTATTGGATTGCTAAGGAAATGCAATAATTAAGTGTTTTAGAAAGTCAATTTCTATCGGATAAGGGAGATTCTTCAATACAGGTGTTGGGTGTCATAATGTATATCAAGCAATGATGTATCACCACAATTCTGACTCAATTTAACATTAAAACAGACAAATAACATAATACAAAGTTACTGACGGGTTTGATTCTGTGCAGACTTAATCTGTTCTATACTTAGTTTAAAATTAATAGTCTCCAGAATCTTTTATCATATCAGAAAAAAATCATAGATGATAGAGTAAACGTCGAAAGGTTATTCCTATTCTAACAAATGTAAGCATAATGGCATATGATCTGCAAGCTGTATCACAACTGTTTTATTTCGTGGGGAACACCTTTGCCCGTCCCAAGCGGTCCCCGACACGTGTCTGTCTTCCCGTCCCTTTCGAGAAGGAGCTCCACGGTCCAAGGTCTATACAAGGAAGGAAAGATTGAGAGGGGAAGGATGAGGAGGGGGTAGAAAGGATGATTTAGTAAGAGAGAAAGAACCGGGGCTTGACCCAGTATGCTGGTTAATAGATGGAGGATAGATGACTGGATCGCTCCCAACCCCTGTGTTTATCCCCTGGGGCGAGGATGCGTGCCATAGAAAACGGGAAGCTAACCGGAGTGACTCACCTACGCGGCTTCGCTGAATTTGTTTTTCTTTTACGTTTTAATGTTTTCTGTTTTAGGTGATATTTTAATAAACATTTTACGTTGTGTTTATATTGAGCCCTATACCGAAGAATAGACCACAAAGAAAATGAATTACTAAAAGAAACATTTTATGATCTTTGATACTTTTTATATGAAATACTATGAAACTTTTACTTACATTTTCTAATTAATATTTCCTGATTTTGTATCTTTTTTATTATACATTTCACATGATGGTGTTTCTCATTTTATTCTTTCTTATTTCCATGGAACTTTTATTCATTATTTTATAAAAGGAACTTTAAGGACTATTTTTAATGAATATAGATGTTTTAATGATTTTGAAAATACAAAGACAAACATTGTTTTACTGTGTTTGTGTTTTATTGTGCTTATGTTTCGTTTTATGTAATGTTTTACTTTTTGCTTTTCCGGAATAAATAGCTAATTCTATAATATAGTTTTTGCTAAGTCCCCAACCCATGTAATAAGGAAGGCTGAATACGACCGTAGTGTATTTTAATGTTCTAATAGAGCAAACACTCGAAAACCCTAAAGTATAGATAAAGCATCTATACACGGCTCTCCTCGGGATTCCAACCACGCTTACCCTCCCTTCGGCTCATTTGCACAACGACACACACACGGGGGGGGAGGGTTTTTTTTAATGTTTGATTATAGATACTGATATACGTATGTGTGTGTGTGTGTGTGTGTGTGTGTGTGTGTGTGTGTGTGTGTGTGTGTGTGTGCATGGCTGTGTGTGTGTGCATGACTGTGTGTGTGTGTGTGTGTGTATGTGTGTGTGTGTGTGCATGACTGTGTGTGTGATTCTGTGTGTGTGTGTGTGTGTGTGTGTGTGTGTGTGTGTGTGTGTGTGTGTGTGTGTATGTGTGTGTGTGTGCATGGCTGTGTGTGTGTGTGTGTGCATGGCTGTGTGTGTGTGTGTGTGTGTGTGTATGTGTGTGTGTGTGTGCATGACTGTGTGTGTGTGATTCTGTGTGTGTGTGTGTGTGTGTGTGTGTGTGTGCATGGCTGTGTGTGTGATTCTGTGTGTCAGTGTGTGTGTGTGACGCATACGACACATACATACACTACTGTCGCTCCTTTCCGCAATTCTCTTGGCACAGCATCCCTTCATACACAAAACACTCGTTCTCGAAGGTATTAGTCGGGTGGTGGCAGTGAGCTTTACACCTCTTTAACGAGCCAGGTACGTAGTTTAATTAGCGAACGCCACACTATAACAACATACTTCAAAGAGAATTGTGGATGCCACTGTTTTTGCTAACTCTCTTCGAGGCAAATGCAATAAAGTTTTCTTTGGATATTTCATGATCATCCAAGTATTTATTTGTTTATTGAAGATTTTCCTCCGAGTCAGCATCTTTGGTCATCAGCGGCGTAAACAAAATATAGCAATAGAGCGAGGCTTGGCAGCGAAGCCCCCAGGCAAGGCCATACAGCATTATTATAAAGTATTGCGGCAAAAATGTTAAAATCGGTTTACAAGTAGGACACAGTATGTTATACGTCAAACTTGTAGAGCGCAGGTGGTTAGTGTGGTAGTTAAAGTTGTGTGTGTGTGTGTGTGTGTGTGTGTGTGTGTGTGTGTGTGTGTGTGTGTGTGTGTGTGTGCATGGTAGTTAAAGAGGAAATAGCAAACAGCACGAAAGCCGTTCAGGACTGACAGAGCGTCTATCGCCCTTTCAGCACGTCTCTCACACTTGACGATGAGGATAGGAGATGGAAAGGAGGACAAGAAAAGACCATGCAGAATGAGTTGAGGCGAAGACTGAGGTCCCAGGCACCAGGGGTGATCCCCCTCATTGGGCCTCATTCTCCGTCTCTCAACCCCTCCCCCCCCCCACCGACGCTAATGAGCATGGGAGTGGGGGTCGTCCAGGTATTTCATTATGATCTGAAAAAGTCTTTTCCCCTGTTGCTCCTACACGGTTATAGGTATATGTATTCTCCAAAGCCTGCAGTGTGTGAGTGTTTGTGTGTGTGTGTGTGTGATGGGTGATTTATGAACGAAGTTGAGAGTATTAATTTTCATTATAATAATGTTTGCTAAAACTGACATTAGAGCAATCATAGCAACTAATAATGACAATGTTATCAGCAATCATTCCAAAGAGAAAAAAAAGAGAGAGAAAAAAAACATGATAACAAAAACCATAATAATAACGGAACGATCATAAAAAAATACAATAATGATAATATCAGCAATATATATTTTCTTCTGGAAGTGTCAGTTCGTTTGACTCACACCGAAATTAAATTCTAAAAATGATAATGACAATGATGGTGGAAAACCAATATTCGCATAACTAGTGCATTTCAACGAGTGATTATATACCTCAACCATTTGCATCCATTTGTAGTCTCAGTTCTAATTTGGTCGTCGTCAAGAAAGGAGTGTCACAACCCCGCTGGCATTTTTCGTATTGACAGCCTTTCCTATAAGTGAGGAAATGTGCAAAAAAGGTATGGTCATCTTTATATGGTGTTCAGAGATATAGATAAGCGCACACACACACAAACTCTCTCTCACACACACACACACACACACACACACACACACACACACACACACACACACACACAC